>NW_022601406.1:187680-317921 GCF_009176505.1 Sitodiplosis mosellana | reverse complement strand
CTCTATCTATATATATATATATATATATATATGTATATGTTTTTCCTTCGAATTCACTACTACGACTATTACGGGGCGCGCGCGCTTTGATATCACACACAGGCTAGCTGGCTGTCTGTCTGTCTACCCAGATCGAATCGTTTAATTTTTTTTGTTGCGATGCACTTAAAGAAGTTTGGTTAATGCTTGGCCGTCGTTTGTCGTCATTGTCGTTGTCGTCGATTGCTGAGATCTACCGCTTTTTCGTTTTCCTTCATTTCGTTCGTTCGGTTTTTTTCCCTTCGATTTTTTTCTGACTCAATCTTTCTCTTCTTTTGCTTTGGTTTTTTTATTTCTTGCATGTATTAAACTCATTATTACTCGTAACAGTGAGAGTAGTAATAGCACCATCATCAGCAGCATCAATAGCGGACATAAAGTTTGATAGTTTGTATGCGAAGATAGTTTCAATTGCTTATGCATGCCCTTACAACTTGACTCTGTCAGTACGAATGAATCGTTTCGATGAAATTATATAACAATCGGCGTGCTTATGATTCGCCGGGGTCAATAAATGCGAATGTGAAATGTTTACCGGATAGTTTTGTTCATCGGTCACATCATTGTCGCCCGTCACCGGCATCGACAACAACATGACTTATGTTGGCCCACTGGCCGGCTAAATCCGGCACTTCGATCGGTACAGCGAAATTGAATCGATTGACAGTCATCAATTTCAGTTCAATTGACCCATTATTCGGCGCCTTTGTATCCAACCCATCTCACCATCACCATCATCAATGTCAAACAGCACAATATATACACACACACATACCAACATCCAACAGACAACGGAAAAATGGCAATCATTTGTGTTACGCGTAAATTTGCTTCCAATAATTTCGCGCTAGCAGAGCATCCGAAGCAATAGTAAAAGAAAAATTCACGATATATAGATTCCACGCATTTTTATTTCCGAAAATTTTTCCTAGGGGCTAACCACGGTTTTAAAAATATCCAATAATGACCGACTTTAACATTTTTTTATCATTTAAACAAATAAATTCCGATATGATCACATTTTGGTCGATTTTGCCCGATTTTTGCAATAATTTTTTCGCTTTAACGAATGCATACTGTTCTAGAAGCAGGTTTTGGTGTATCCTCAGGATCGTTCAGAACTGCTCCCGATTCTGGAAGTGGGTTTTGGTGGATCTTCAGGATGGACCAGACTGGGTTTGACAATGCCCTGGCCCATCCTGAAGATCTACTTCCAGAATCGGGAGCAGTACTAAACGATCCTGAGGATCCACCAAAACCCACTTCCAGCATTTTTGAATCGGTAATGACGTCAGCACATTAAACGTTTATAGTCGATATTAAACGATAAAATTCAATATATACAGATTTTTTCAATTTTTTACGGATGTCATTAAAATTGGGCGATAAAAACAGATTTTTTCAATAAAAAAATCCGTGGTTAGCCCCTAGCATTTCTCATCATTTTCGATACGAAACGACATGTGCTGTGCTTTTGCACATTTCAACTCACGATTGCCAGAGACAAACGCGACAATGATATCCATGCGATACATTTATTGCTTTCCAGCATTTTGCTCAGTCGATACTGATGATGATGATGATGATGATGATGATGATGCTGCTGCTGCTGCTGCCCCAGCATATCTCGCTATGCATAACTACGGCATGGTTTTTTTCTCTTCTATTTTTCCCTATTTTCCATACAGCACAAAGACGATATTGCCGTTGTTGCTACTTTTGTTGTTTTTTTTTCTCGGTTCATTTTCATTCCGTTTGCTTGGTGGTTGTTTTTATGTTGCTGCTCTTTCATCTCTTCACTGAACAAGAAGCAGCAGCATCGAAAATACAATAAAAGCAGCAAAACTATTATAAATATTGTTATGATTGCTTTATTTACGTTCGCGCTCGTTCTCATCGTCGTCCGTATTCGTTTCATCGTGTCATTCTGGCCGATTGTGTGCTTCGCTGTCGTCGTTGTCGTGCAAATAGAAGGGAATAGAGTGAATGCGACAACAGTCACTGTCTATCTTTATCTATTGTATGCAATTCTCACAGAACACATCAACGATGACTACGACAGCAGCGGCGATGGCGACGGAAAACGACGGCATTTTACTGGTGATGGTGGGTTTTTATTTCGCGGCAACACAGCATAAAACTATGGCTGGAGAGATAGTATGAATCATTTTGAATAAGTTTTGAGCCATAGCCATGCTCTCTCAAGGTCCGAAATAAACGAAAAATTTGAGTCGATTGAATTGCTTCAGTGTCAGTCTTAGCGTGATTTTCCCTCCCCAAAAACCAAATGAACGCAGCAACTAGCTAGCGAAGCAGTGCACGAATATTCGCGAGTTTGGGCTCTGGCCGATTGGAATATGTGAGAGAGGCCATAAAAGCCAGTATGTCTGGCAGACTGCAGACAAAATATAGTTTTATTCGGTTATTTCGGCTGTGCGATGCTGCTGCCACCGCCGTTGCCGCTACTGCTAGCCGCTCAAAGTGGTTGGAGAATGAACGCCGCATATGAAAGGATATAGGGATGAATCGACTAAGTGAACGCGTTTGGTGAGTGGATAGACACAGATTCGTGTGTAAATCGAGAGCAAGTGATCGCACGCTTTCATGGAAAAATTCGAAGAAAAAAAAATAGCGGGGGCAAAATAGATAAACCCGAACAGCGACAATATAGAATAGACACAACCGAATAAATGAACAAACGAACGAACGAAAAAACTATGAAATAGTAAACGGCACAATACACACATCTTATGAACATGTCGAGAAATGGCGATGGATATATATATATATATGAAACGATGAAATGGAATGGCAACCAATGGAACACCATTGCTCACTATACGAAAAACTATAGCGGCACACATACTTGCAACACATACACACACACCGATAGAATGCTAGCAGAGAAGAACTATTCCTCGCCGCACACCAAAAGAAGACAAACAGAAAAAAAAACTCAACATCAAACACACTATCGCGTGTGTTATAATATAGGCGAAACCGAACCGAATCGAAAAAAAATATATGGAAAAACGGCGACGCACAGCGCAAACTTCAAGATAAAAGCTTTTGGCTCTGATACTCGCATATCGCGTCGATGGTAGCAGCACAGCAAAACCATCAAATTGACTAGATTGAAAGAGAAGAATAGGTTTTTCGGTGGAATGGAAAACAGTGTAAAGTTATCCTTCTACTAGGTTACATTCAGTTTTTTACGTTTACACAGCTCTCACACACCAAACAACCGAACGAAGAGAAGAAGAAGAAAAAAAAACTATATTTGTTCATAAATTAAGAAAAATTTAACCGTTTCACATCAACCGCCCCAGAAAAAAAATTACACGAACACACACATACATATACATAGATAGAAGAGAACGAGAATGCGAAAGTTACGAGGCCGTAGTAATTAACGAGTGATTAACAAAAATAGTTAAAGTTGTGTAATTAACAAACGTTAAAGTGCAATTTAGCCGAATTCGAAGTGAAGAAATGACAAGCGGCCAAGCAAAAAAGACCAATTTTCGATATCTGAAAAACGATCGAACTGAATGAAAAAAAAAATAACAAAGACGAAGAAAAACCAAACGGAAAACTGCACTAAAACCGATACATTTTGGATTTGAGCAAGAGAGAGCGAGAAAGTGAAAAAAAACAACAATCGAAATGAAGACAAAAGTACTGGCCCAAATGGATCGATGTGTTGTTTTTTCTTTTCTTTTGCAAGAAGAGCTAAGTTTATCGTTGAGAAATGTTTTCGTTTTGCAAAAGAAATCCGAAAAAGTAATTAACAACTGAATGAATGCCAAGTGACAATTTTAAATTGGCCTAGAATTGAGAAATAGTGTGTGCCGCTAGGGAAAAAAAACACAAGAAAACATACAAAGTTTAAACATTTTCTCGCAAATAGCAACACAACTGAAAGAAGAAAAAAAACGCATTTAAATCTCAGTTTTACCAATTCCACACACATATTTTGAAAGCTCCAATTTAAATAACATTTAAACTTACACAAAATATTTTCTATTGAATATAATAATCTTTCAACAACAACAACAAAAAATATATAGATTTTTCTCCAACTTGAATGCCTTAGAATATAAGTTTCAACGACAATAACAAATTAAAGAGGAAGAGGATTATTTTTTAAAGAAAATAGCTAGTGAAATTGTGTTGAAATAAAAAAAAAATGTGAATTTGTAACTAAAAAAAGAGGAAAAATAGAAAACGTGGACATCGTCCAATACATTCTTCGATTAAAAAGAGAAAACCGAAATAAATGTGGAATAATTCAAATTTAAAAAAATCCTAAGAAGCCGATGTATTGTTCTCAAGTGGTAATTTTGTTCAGTGCAATAATCAACCAAAGACGAAACCAACGAGAGAAAGAGAACCAAATAACATAACCATCCGGAATTTTATGAGGAGCGAAGAAAAAAGAAAAACATCGAAGCAAGCGAGATAGATAGAAAAGTTGCGAGAAAAAGAAGTTGAACATTCCTCGTTAAAGTTCATACAGCAGTACACAATAAAATCATCCAAGTCATCTCAATAAAAGTGCGTGCGTGCGCAAGGACATACAACTCTATTGCTTGTGACTCAATTTTCCTCTCTCTGTGTATGTTTCTCTCCCAGTGTGTGACTCGATTCGTATTAATTTTTTTTTCTGTTTTGTCGTTGATTTCTCTTTAAAAAAAAATCTCACTCTGTTCTTTGCTACTGTTGTTGTTATTGTATCCGTTGTTGATATTTTATGGGTGATGCTGCCGCTGCCGCCATTGCCGCCATTACTCGTGAACATCTTCAGATCAATATTTTACAGTTATTATTATGGCGATTAATGTATTTTTCGACTACAAGTAAGTACATGGCAACAGCCAATGCACGTTATTAGACATACAATGCTCTCTCTCTTTTTTTTCTCAGTCTCATTGTCCATTTCTCTACCACACCACACACCACACATTATATGCATGGTGGTAGTGAGTCGGGCTTTGCCAAATCGTATTAAACTGTTTACTGTTTTAAAATGAGCAGCAGTAGCAGTGAAGCGAATAACGCTTTCGAGAGACACACGAAATCAAGCGAAATAATGTATGAACAGTTGAGTTCGAACGAAAAAAAAAATGCACAACCAAACCAAACTAAACCGAAATGAAACGAAATTGACGAAGCGAATGTGCGATGGTACAACGATGACGATGACGACGACAACGGCTACGATGGGAGACATACTGTCTCTTCTATGCAGTGCAAGAACGACGGATGCGAAAGATGCTTATGCAGAAGTGTGTTGTGCCCACAAAATGGCACTAATTTTCTACTGCTGCTGCTGTTGTCACCGTTGCTACTGCCGCTGCTTCACATTCCAAAATAATGACTTGTGTGTTTGGTGGAATTGCAATTTTTCATAACGATTTATTTATGATGGTGTTTGTGGTGCCCGTCGCTTTAATTACACCGAAGGGTTGTAACAGTTATATGATCGGCACATGAGCACCATCTCTACTGATTGCCATTATTGCCATGTAAATGAATAGAATGTCTACTTCTTCTTCTTCTTTTTCTCAACATCAATTGCATACGACTTATGGTAACTCTCCGTAATCATTAGAGGTGGCGCTACTTATGCGCATCAATTGACTTTTGCATTGGCTCTTATGTACTGTGCGTGCCTTTTGAATTACACTTAATTTTAATTTTCGTTTTGTCTGTAATATGTTGAATTTAAAATTGCGATTCATCTTCATACAAAGTGAGCGTGTGAAATTGCAAACGGAAATAGTGTCATTGAGATAGGTTGCGGCGACGATGACGACATCAACCACAACCACCACCGAAAACAACGACCGCAGTGTGAAATCACTTGTGAAAAATGGTTGATTTCATGCGGCAAACAGGTGTTCGAAAATCGATCGCTCTATCCCTCTCTATTCGCACTCGCTCACTCACTTTCGGCTACCGCATCACGTTATAGTTATAGTAAAACCACCTGTGGTTATAAATCATTCAACTCGCTCACGCACGCTCCAACTCTTCTTATTCCATTTTTCCTGCAGTACAGTAATCCATACAGTTTTTTTCTTCATTCACATGCTTTTTTTTCTCTCTCTCTCTCTCTCTCTCTCTCTCTCTCTCTCTCTCTTGTTATTTCCAGGAAAGTCATTGAACATCACAATCTAAAAAGCAACACAATCATCGTATGCGATTTCAATACAGTAACAAACCAATAAAAATAGAAAGTTTCGAGCCAACCATTTTGTACGGTCAACAAGGACAACGACGACGACAACGACAACGATAGAGGAAGGATCACATCAGTTTGAGCCGCCATTTTTCCTCTTTCTCTCAAGAAATTTGCCATCGCGCTACTGTAGCCGCCATCGAATATAGATGTTGTTGTCATATATGACGAAAAAAACGAAAATGCTGCTCCATATGAAATTGATCAAAATTTTATGGTTTATCCGAATCCGTATCATAAGCTACCACCATTGTTGCATTATCGCCGGGCATTACACTAAAGTGTCTTCAGATAAGCATTTGCTTTAAGAAAGAAAAAAAACAAATTAAACATTTAACAAATAATTAACAGTTAGTAGTCTAAATTAAACGTTGATTTTATCCACACAGAACAACAAATAATAAAAAAAAAACAAAAGAAAAGAAGAGAAAAAACACGGAAGTGACAACCATTTAAATTATTTGTCAGTAGCCAATGACGCAAAGTTTTGAAAATTAGTGATGATGGATGAGCCTAAATTGTTATAGATAAATCAAGTGTAGTTAATTCGAAACAAACAAAAAACACCCTCACATCTTCACTCTCAAAACTCGATACAGTCTGACGAAAAAAAAAACAAAAATTTGGAATGAAATACAATTTTTAACAATAAAAATAGTAGCAATTTGTTGATTGGCCCGATTTCTGTTGAAACAATTTGAATTAGTGCCTGTTTGTTGATTTCATCATCAATACACACACACACACACAATCAATCGACATAGAGTGACAAAACTCAAGACAAGAGATACAGAAAGCGGAACAATTTTGTACGTTCAACTTTTTAACCATATTTGCAATTATACACAAACAACCAAATAGCTAAAACCCAATACAAGCTCTCTCCAAGCAAACAATTTAGTTGAAATGACACTGATCAGTGTTGCATTTTTTGTCAAATGTTCAATGTTATCATTGTTTATTGTTTGCCTTATTCGTTCGTTTTGATGTTAATCATTTTTTAAGCGTTATTTTACTTTTCTCGGTGTAAACCAACAAAAGACAGACAGAGACAGCGAGAGAGCAACAACGAATTCTTATAAATAATTGAATTTATTCGCAAAGGTCAATCTGAATTACATTTTCATAAAATATATTACACGTAGTAAAAAAAAACGAAAGAGATAAGAGAGGAAACGAACAGAGGAACAATAAAAAAACATTGATCAATATTTATACCAATTGAATTGTGAATGAATTCAACTGCATAAAATTTCGTGCCGTCCAAATAATTAAAGAAAATTCAAACAATAATAATAAAGACACACACATTCACAGTTCAATTTGTCTTGGATGAATGAAGAAATGATACAACAAAAAGAAACACATTTAATGTGAATACAATTGAACAATTAAGTAATAATTAACCAATTTATAGATTAAATTTTTTCCAATCAAATCTTATTTAGCATTCAAGATAACTAAAAAGGAAAGAAGAACATAGATAACGGAAAATACGGTCTAAAAGACGAAAACCAAGCAAGTTAAAGCCAGAAAAAAAAGAATAAAGTAAAGCCAGTGAGTTCAAGATAAATAAGAATAAAAAGCAAAAACTTTCAAAATACAACCGGAAAAAAACAACTCTTTCACACATTCTTTTCCAATCATTTTACACAAAGAGAAAATCGAGATTTTACCAGAGTGATTTAACACACAACTAATTTATATATATATTAAAATTTCCTATTCTCAAAATTCCATTTCAATTACAACAAAACACAAAAAACAATTTTAAATGTTTTTTCTACTTGCTCTTTACCGTTTGAGATAATTCACTCATACACCAATTTCATCCATTTTATCATCGACAGCATTCCTCTACAAAAACAACCAAATATTGTTAAAAAGAAAAGTGAATGTTAAAAAGAAAAATGCGAATGAAATTTATGAAAGCGATTGACAAACAAGAAATAATTCAAGTGGTTAAGCACAGCAAAAATTGATCGAAAATAAAGCAAAAGAAAGGTGAACACTAAGAAGAAGAAAAAGTAAAAGCAAGAAAAAAACGAATTAATGAAGTCCGATTAAGAGTTACAATTACGCTAATATTCTAAATGAAAATTTAAAACGAAAAACCAAACAATATTAAATACAAAAAAAAAACAAATCTCTTTAATGAATTGTAAGTTGAACACACAGTTAGCTAGATAGGAAAGTTATTTAACAAATTTTTGTTATTTATTCGACACACATTTGTGGCATAAAATACAATATTAAGAACATTGCTGGTCATTCTGCACTCAAGAGACAGAGACGAATAACAACCGAATAAAACACGGCAACATACGGGAAAAATCTATCGAAGAGTAGCAAAAAATAATTTAGAAAAACCAATCGAATCGAAGACCAACCATCGGAAAAGCAATCGATGTAGACATTGTTGACGAGTTCGAAGAAGAAACGAACGTTAATAAGGCTGCATTCATTTTACTCAAGCCTTAAACGGAGAACCTGATTAACATTTCCTTCTCATTCAGCCAGTCACACAAACCGATACACACACACCCTCTTTCTCCATTCTTTTCAATAATCATCTTGGATACATATATTTAAAAAAAACCAACAAAAATCCCTACACATACACATGCATTCAATACATATCACAGTTAATCTAAAAGGAAAATTTATATAAAATCAAATAATTCTTCTAGGTTTGTATCCAAGCACACACTCACTCACTCACACCCCCTCCCCAACAAACTGAGCTAACTGATCCTTAAGCCTAACAATTAAGTAGATAGAGATTCTTATAATCGAGAGAGACAGACACACGGACACTAGCGTGGAGAGTTAAAATAGGGCGACTCCGTTACTTACCCTTGGACCACACATTTTCTATGTTTGAACAATTTAATCATTTTTCAATCTAGCTTTCGATTTCGAATACACAAACACGAATGGAAAAAATATGATTGATTTTTTTCATTTTCTCTCTTCATTTTCTCCATTGATAAAACAAACGATAACAAAATAAAAAGAGCAAATACGTGACAATAATTGAAATCAAACAATCTACAAGAAATTTTTGATCACACTCATCATCATTCACTTAGTATTGTTACATACATATGCGCGTATCTCTCTAACACTCTCCATTCTATCTATCTCTCTCCTTCTCTAAATCTCTCTTTTCCTATCCCTTCTTTCAATCTCTTTCACACATACGTTCACATTAAAACACAACCAAACAATTTTATTAAAAAGAAATCACGACAATTAACGAGTAATATCCCTTTTTAAATACTCAAAAGCTAAGAACAGACAAACAAAAAATTAAAACTATATACACAATAACAATACAGATATTTAATACAAATGCAAGAGAAATTTGCAATCAGAGCAGCAGCAACAACGACGTCGAACAAACAAACTGGGCAGATCGATGTATCGATATCAAAATATGATGAAATGCTGTACATCCCAAAATCAATCGAAAAACTACCAACAGCGACAGAACGCTACGTTCAGTACGTGAATGAGATCGGTGGTGATGTTGCGTGTGAACCGGCCAGCGATTTCAATGGATCCACGCATGATCATCGTAGCCGTAATCGTCCGTCAAACGATGGCACTGACGATGAATCGGTGGTGCTAAAGTATACTAAACATAGTCAAAGAGGTTTTACAAAAGTTTTTATTACGCTAATTGTGTTGTGCCTGTGGCCATGGCTGTGGCCGTTTGGAGATGGTGGCAGTGGTTCAGTTGGTTTTGTGCATTGTGACAGTAGTGTGAATGGATTTGCAAATGCAAGTTTCAGCAGTACAACAATTGAGCCGATTAAATGGCTGCTAGCATCGTCGACAGCGACGCCGACGCCGACGCCGTCAATGACAAATCGAACGGAAAAAGCCCATGACACACAATCGCAATCGGCGGCATTGTTGCTGATATCAAACGTGTCAAACACATATGACAAACGTAGTGAAAACAATTTAGATGCAAATCATGCTGTGGTCGATTCAAGTGGTTCGATCTCATCGTATGAACGTCGAAAACAACAACAACGTATATCAATCATAAAAACACGTAGTAAAAAGACCAATCCAAATGCTAGTTTTAGTTTAGATTTGTTCCGACAACAAGAACAAGAACCGAATTCAACCAGCGGACGTGTACAGAACATGCAAAGCAATCACACATTGAATAGATTAGATGTACACGATACCAACCGAATACCTGATGTTATGAGCGTTAGAGAATCACTGCACCACCACTACCACCATCACCATCATTCCGTAATCAAACGATTTCGAGCATTTGTGACGAAACGATATCATTTTTCTGCCACACAAACCAAAGACAATACAAACATGCGTCGGTTTCACACATTGAGCCTAGCTACGAGAACACTTAAACCGATGAGGCCAACTACAATGCCAAACGACCGTCAACAACCAATCGAAGAGCCACCGGCATCGCTCAAACACATTTTATATGTTCTCAGCTCAATCGATGATGATGATGATAATGATCATCAGTCACAAAAATTGGCCACCCGAGGAATCCATAAAATCACTCGCCGATATGCCACAGCAACAACCGATGAACCAAACCTCAATACTGACACAATTCTCACATCGATCAATCGTACGAATGTATTGTTACGGGATTTACATAAAAAGCATTTCGATTTGCACGCAGGCCAAATTAATGGAGCCAATGCAATGAAATCACACTCAATCAGTGTTGCCGCCGCCGCCGCTGCAGCCCATCCTAGCAAACGTAAGCGATCGATCGATCTGCAGCTGGAACACCAACACCAGCACCAGCAATCTAGCGCAAAACCAACAACCACACAACCATTCGACGATCATTTTTTTAATTCTAAATTAAAAAATTACTATTTTCTATACCAACTAGATAATATTAGCAACTATAACAATCACTTCGATTTATTAAACAGTCCAAGTAATGCAACTACTACTCAAATCCAGATAAATAAGCAACGTATTCAATTTTCCAACCATCGTCAAATTGATAATGCACCAGCGCTTAGTCATGCGGATGCAACCGAAAGTGACATTCCAAAGTACAACAATCCACAATCGTCAGCCACATTGAATTTCACTAATAATCACAGCAATCATATTAAGCGCATTCTTCTAGCTAAAATTGCATCGGTATGCTTGAATTGTGTCGAAGGCACTAGTAGTTCGATCACAACTCCGGATTCACAAGCTGCTGGTGATGATAATGATAATGATGGAAATGGTGTGGATGTAAATGATCCATCATCGGTTAGGATATACGTTCTGCCACGATCATTGCGCTCCACTGTCACCGCTACCGAATCAGGTCATCAAAAGCTGTTTCGTTTTTTTAACGCTTCCATTTCCGATCGAACGAATAATAATAATGATGACATTGAATGGAATGAGTCGATGTTGCAACAAAGTCTGAAAAATTATCCACGAATCGCCGGTTTATTGGGCAATTTATCATTAGCCAAAATTCCAAATCAATTTAATTCTCGCCAAAATCCAAATCTCCATTCAAATGATGATGAAATTTTGCAAAATATTATTATCGATAGCTCTGATACAGAAGCTGGCAGCAACAATGTTAGCCATGCAATGGTTGCGGTCAAGACAACGGCAGCAACTACCACCACAGCAGCCAAGCTTTTTATGCGCCACGACAATTTCAATTCCATTTTCCTTTCCAAATCATCACTTAAAACCAACAACAATCTAACAAAAACCACTAATGATGTCGTTAAGAAAGTGACAACGACGAAGACGACGCCAATTCAAGCCGACACCCATGCAGCTAAACATATTTCAATTAACAATTATAGTCCAATTTCTACATTTGAACATTACATTAGGATAATTAGTAGTCGTAATATAAACAATCGTAAAAATTATTACGCAATACAAACGAATGGCAATAAATCTAAATCGCTAAACTTCCAACAACAACCAAAACAACATTCAACACCAGCAAAATTTCAACGAGTCAAAAAACAAAAACAATTTATTCAATTATTTGCTACGAATCATAGATTTATTCTTAACAATGATACAATGAATGACAATAATAATGATATGCATGGCATGAACGATGAAAATGATAATAATTCAGCCACCATTAGCACCAGTATGATTGCTGATGGTGGTGCGATCGATGGCCACAATGCTACTGATGCAAGAAATATTGTTAAAAATTATAAGCTAAATTTCACTTTAAATGAAAACAATTGTACTATTAAAGTATTAAATTTTGATCAAGTCAATGCAAACAATGTTAAAAACCAAAGTCAGCAACAGCAGCAGCAACAATCAAATAATACGGTTGCTACAGCAGCAATTGATAATGATGTCGCGAAGGAGAAGAGAATGCAATTTGATTCGAAAATACCGTTGACGATTGAAAAGCAATCGAATGTTAATCGCATAACTGCTGAATCAATGATTCGGATTAGCAATCACGGCAAAAGCAATCGAAAAGTAAAGAAAAATGTCAATGGAAGCGCAAATGAAGCGTCCTTGTCATCACGATCGTCGACAAATGCATTGAACAGCTATCTCATGCGATTGGAATCGATCAAGTATCAAATTCTAATGAAATTGGGACTCAAGCAAAAACCAAATATTACCACCACCCTACCAAATCATGTTATCATGAATACACTGTATCGAGGCGATGACAATACTTTGCCACAATCGAACGGTAAATTTCGGTTTATTTCTAATTTTTCATTCCATTAGTATTGGTTTGAAATGAAGATGAACAGCAAAAAATTTCAACCATTTTTTGCATAAATTTCCACAGAAAATCCTGGGAGACGTGGACACCATCGCAAACAACACGGACAAAAGCAGCGACACAAGCAAAAGCAAATGCAAAAGCAAAAACATCAATCAAAGCTCAACAAAAATGTGAAACACAAATTAATGCCCGCAATGTATGCAATTGCCAATTCTCTCCTTTAGTTTTAGTCATAGCTTGATATTTGAACGAAAATGTATATATTTGTTTCCCCCCTCCCATATTTTGCCATTGCCCAGTCAACTGAATGACGATCCAAATCAGCAAGTGTATCAATTTGAGCGACCTCATTTCTCCGGCAACGATAGAAACGACAACCGTAGCCGCAGCAGTAACAGTGACGAAGAAAAATTCCCATTCGCTGCGGACATATTTGCCGAGGAAACGAACGACATTGAATCTGATGATTTTTATGGGCGAACACGCGAGATAATCATTTTTGCAGAAAAAGGTAACAAACCAACCAAAGATGCAATGCGATCGATTGCGTGTGTGTGTGTGTGTGTGTTAAATGTTAGTTGTTAACCATTACCTTTCGCATGAAATGGGATGCATGTTCTTCGGTGTTTTTTTTTTAGAATGGATGCTTCACTTAGTACACATAGTTACATTTATTGTGCGATGGCCAACTAGAGGCCATTGCTGTGTGTTTGTTTTATGTTTTATTCTTCTGTCGTTGTTGTAATCAAACGTTTCCGATACATATTTATTACGTGTGTGTACACTGAAAAATACTAAAAGGCGTATCAAACTGTAATCGATGTAATTCTAGGTAGTTATTTCAATCATCAACCTTTAATTGAATTTGTATCGACCAATGGATTAGATGAAAGTGATAACAGCAATTCAGCTCGATCTGATGCCATTTCACAATCGGCACAGTTGAATCACACGTCGGCGGCGTCATCGTTGTCGTCGTCGTCGCCGTTGCACCAAACAAACAATAGCAGTGATAATAAATTGAAGCAACGAACCAAATGCAAGGGCGATATTATTGCAAATCGGCAAGTGCGCAAGCGTAAACGACGACGAAGACAAGTCGACCATCAATCGATGGATGCCAAGCAAATTGGTAAGATAAATGATGAAAATAGACGACAATTTAATCTTGCTTAGTTTTGTTTCTTTTTTTTTCCACTTCAAACAAATTTTCGTTGACAATTTAAATTGTTTAACTTTTTCAACTTCTTCCGTTGCACAATGTTCCAAATGAAACAAAAGCTCAAAGCAAATCAGTGATATTAGGTTCCCATGAGATGAGAATTCGCGAAGAATTGGTAAAATCATCTGCATCTTCATCAGCATCGCAAAGCGCAACCTCAACGATGGAACAAACACAATATCAACAATCAAATACCGATTTCAATTCAGATACACGTGTTCGTCGTGCATTTCTATGGATCAAAGTTGATGAACTGGCACCGAAGATCAACAATAAAAAGAAAAATGTGACCAAACATCACAAAGCGAAGGGTAAACATCGCCATCGAACCAACAATCATCGAAACTTTTTCCGACTCTGGGTATTTCGCATCGATGAACCGACTTCGGTAAGACACATAAAGCTACTACTAACCATTTAAAAACAAAATAAACGATTAAAAAGAAACTAATAAGAATTGAGAAAAAGAGACACAAATATAACAAGCCAAAAGAAGAAGTCTGGTTAGAAAAAAAAAACAATTTTTATGCAGAAACCAATTAGCTCCAATTAAATGCAATCTCCTTGAAAAAAAAAATAGGAACCAAATCAACATATAAAATTAAGCGCCAGCAAAAGTGTTCATGTGTCACGACTTGGGTGGCAGAAATTAGATGTAACATCGACCGTACGTCAATGGTATGCAAATGGGGGCAAGAGCCGATTGCGATTTCTGGTGGATTGTTCCGGTTGTGCGGATCGCATCAAAATCCATTTATTTGATGGCAAGCCAACGAAAAATGCCAAAGCAAGGGCCAAGCCGAATTTATTGCGAAATGGTGAGTCCTGACGAGTTCTAGTTCCGTGAACGATAGGAACGTGGAAATAGTCGGAAATTCAATTCTTCACAGTGGGTTTGTGACACCGAAATAATTTCATTTTTTTTATTCCTTTTTCTTGCCTGTAGATAAACTAAACGGCAGTTTGGATCCGGTTCGTCCATTCCTGGTGATCTATACCGATCCGCATGTAATGAAACGTGTGCGCCGTCATACGCCCGACTGTTCAATGGCGGCGCGTGGCCAGTGTTGTAAGCAAAAGTTCTATGTAAGCTTTGCTGAACTGGGCTGGGAGGATTGGATAATTGCACCGCACGGTTACTATGCCAATTATTGTCAGGGTAATTGCAACGGTATGCGTACACCCGATAATTTTCGCTCGTATCACAGCCATGTGATCGAGGAATATCGTAAAATGAACCGATTAACCGGTCTACAGCCATGCTGTACACCACTCAAATTCTCCAGCATGTCACTCATCTATTACGAGGAAAATCAAAAGATTATCAAACGCGATCTGCCAAAAATGGTGGTCGAAGAATGTGGCTGTCCATAATTGCATCAACCAAGATTTTTCCTGCCCCTCCCGCTCTTTGGTGCTGCAACATGAACGATAAAAGCTCTCTCAACATTCAACACGGTCGAAAAGGGGAAAGCACATTTTGACATTTAATCGCTTTTTGGCAATGAACAGAACAATATATACAAGAAGCAGAGAAATGAAATGAAGAAAAAAAGAATAAAAATAAAACTAAGAACGAAAACAATACAAAAACAAAAAAAAGAGACAATAAAGAAAACTAACAACTCCATTTAAATTTAAACAAAAACAAAAAAACCAATTGTATCTCCTTCTTTTCCAAACATCCTTTAACAAAACTTATTTGCTAATCATTTTTTTCCCCATTTGACATGAACAATTGTAACAAATTAGAAAAACGAGGATAATATAAGTTTTTTAAGAAAACTTTCTATGTATTATTATCATACCTAAGCAAATCAACCAAACAAAAAAAAAACCACAAACAAACTTAAAACAACAACAACTAAAAAAAAAACAAACAAAACTAAATACATTAATATATTTTTCATATATTAAAAATTCTGCAATTTATGCCAACAACTCAACTGCTTGCTTGTTTGAGATGAAGAGACGATGGATGGTGTCGTTGGTGAAATTCTTTTGTTTTTGGTCGCTCTCTATCTCTCACAGTCATTCTCCCAAATTTCTTTGATTTTTTCTCGAATCTCTTACTGCTCTGGCCATTTTTCATCGTTTTGTCACAATCGTCATCGTCTCCGATTGTCATTGACCTAGTGGAGCCCACATCCAAATCAATAACCCAATAAAACATTCGCACTCACGATCATGATGATACTAATAATTGAATCGAAGACCTGAACAACAACAACGACAACAACAAACGTAAATAAATATTAAATTGCAGAGCGCGACAGCGACAGCAGTGGCGGCGGCGGCAGTGACAATGAATATTTCTCGTGTAACCAAAAGAAAGAAATGCGATGAATATCTTTGATAAAATAATATAGTTCGCATTGCAGTAGCTAGTAAGTGGCTCTGGCTACCTCTTTCTCTCTCTCAATTGTGTGTTTTTGTTTTTTTTCGTGTTCATATCATCTCATCGCAATTTCTATCCTCTCGTGGATCATTGCTACTGTAGCTGCTCCTCCACCATACACACTCCAGTGGCGGTGGCAGCAGCGGCGGCGGCGGCGGCGGCGTCATGCGAAAAACATATAGTTTGTGTTGAAGTAGCTGTTGATACATAGCTTCTGAGTTGCCATCAGTTGTGCGCGTTGCGTACTGCTGATTGGTTGTTTGCTGATTTTTCTCACTCTTACTCGCTACTCGCTCATGTGTGTCGTTTGCTTCAATTCTTGGTTGGACTTTTTTCTGCGCTCTCGCTATTCTTTGCTTCGGTTTGTTCGTTTGTCATTTTAAATATGGGCTTAAACATTTGCGGCGCGCATTCTGTGTGTATGTTGTTTTTTTTTTGTTCTTGTGTTTGATTCAGAGGATCCGTTAGCGTTATGATTTTTGTTTTCAATTTAATTGATCTGTATCTGCTCTCTTTTATGCCCTACTATGCTCGGTGTGTATTTTTTTTGTTAATAAGATAAAAATATGTTTATTTTTTTTTCTTATTTTGCTTTGCTTTACTTTGCTATTGCCTGCATGAGATGAGTGCGATGTCTCTATCTCTCTGCCAACAATATGTATACAATGTATAATATTATGGCGCTGTTACCAACAAAATACACAACTCACTCATCAAATGTGGTTTTAAAAACCTAACGGCAAGTGACATATTCGTCATTGCAACGAAACCAATTCGATAGATCAAAAAAGATTGAACTATTTTATTTGCTTAAGAGCAGCAGCAAATGCGAATCGGTTAGTTCAAGTGCGCACAAATCCACACAAGGTACAAAAAACACAACAAAGTAGCAGAACAAAAAAATGCTGGCAGATGACATAAAACAAAACATGAGCAACGAAAAAAAAACAAACAATCAACAGAAAAGATGAAAGCAACAAAAAAAACGACATCAGCAAAGAACAAAACAGAAACACAGAGAAACTCAATTAGACCGTTTGATCGTGTTCTCATGCAGAGTGTGTAATGAGTGTTTGTTTGATTCGATCGTCTTAGTTTGATTCGAATGCAACGGCATCAGCCACATCTTAACATTATTGAATAGCGCGTGCGTGAATCAATAATTCAAAAGCCTCACTCGATGTGTGTGTGTGTGTGCATAAGCTAATCAAAAGAAGAATCACCGTCAATCCATTCCTCTTTTCTTTAATCAATAGACTTTGATCATTTCGGATTGATAATCTTGCTACTGCTGTTGGAATCGCAAATCACACCACAAAAACAATGCCACGAACGAATGAACGCAACGAAACAACAGCAGAAGAAAAAATTTACGTAAAGTAATGATTAATGCACTGGCGGTCAGTATTTACCAATCAAAATCACAAAAATCTCGGTCTCAGCTACAAATGCGATCGTAATCGCAACACTACATCTAATTCATCTACGTACTTTCTTTCTCTCTGCTTCTCTTTCTCCCCTGTATCCCTTTCGTGTGCGTGCGCGCGCACTCTTTCTCCACTCAAAACTCAATGTTTTGTGTGTGCGCGCTCTCCTTATACTCTTTTTTTTGTTTGTTTGTTAAACATGTCCGTTGTTGAAGCATTCAGTTACTGCTACTGCTGATGCTGATGCTGTTCTTGTTGTTGTTGTTGTCGTCGTCGTCGTCGTCGTCGTCGTCGTCAAGCTTCTCTATATTTGTATTCGCTTCGAATATCTGAGCGATTGATGTGCGCGCAAGCGAGCGGTGCCGTTTATTCCATCTCCTTTAAATGACATTTATTCGGATACACATTTTATTTTACTTATCACACTGAATGACCTTCAAAGAAGTTGTTGACACATGTACGAATGCGCTTGCGAACACGCTCTTGCGCGCGCACATCTTCATCTCACTGTATTTCACATTTCCTGTGTGTGTTCAATCTAATTTAAAACATATCTCTCTCTTTTATATTTATAGAATTCATATATTCCACATAAATATGCGATATGACATTAGCGCAAGCAAAAAAAAAGAAAAGAAAAAAGAAATCACAGTCCATCCATTTATTCCTAATTTAATTGTTTATGTACTTTATGTACGTAAGCTCCCCCTGGTTCAAGGGCGATTTGCACGTCTTAGTATGCATCTATTGGAAGTATTGAAAGCACGTCACATCTCATGGAACGTACATGTCCATCAGATGATGCATCGTTATGGTTTGCTTTACTCGATTGCATCCATTCGAACTGATTTTTTGAAATTGCATTCATCAATCATGAAGATACGAACCAGGGATGACTTTAGCGCACCAGAGTATTTGTGTTGTTTTTTTCTTCGTTATACTTACCATTTTGATAGAAAAAACTTTGTATCAATATTTTGTGTAACATAACAAAGAACAGTTTTTGAAAAACCACATTTATATTAGTAAAATATGAAGAAAAAATCCCCAAAAGTAGAAATTGCGTAATATTGCGAAATTGAGCCAATGCGCATAATTACAAGGTGCATATGACAACACAATGCGAATACCGGGGGCAGAAAATGTAAGCTCTTCTTTGTTATGTTACACAAAATATTATTTTAAAAAAATCCTCGCCAAAAAGCTAAAGTAGAACGAAAAAACAACAAAAATACTCGGGTACGCTAAAGTCATCTCTGAAGCGAACCATTCGACTAGAGATTTCTTAGAAAAATTTCATTTACCAGTGTGGAAGTATTGGTGTGATCATTCATTTGGATGAATCACAACCGAAGGGTATGTTTATTCTATAAAAGTTGTTTTTCTTTTCATAAAAAAAAAAGATAAATCAAATTTCTTCTTCGTAAACAAGAACATTGATTCCATCGAAAGGGAATCGACAACCAAGTTAAGTATGTTCAGAATCGGGGGAGTCAATGGCATATACCTTCCATGTCAAAGTAACCAAAAAAAAAACTACCGTGAATCTTTGTTGGTTTCTTTCGTTTGCATTGCACCAAATCGGTTGAAACTATCAAAGTCGCACTGTACTTTGCGAAAGCGTGATCTAGAGAGAAAGAGAAGCAGAAAAGGGAGCAAAGGAGCGACCGACAAGAAAGAGGAAGATAGGCGATCGCAGAAAAACCGTATGGTACGTAGCATTGAGAGCATGTCATCAATGGATCAGCAATGAAAATGAAATTGCATCAATTAAGGTAAATTCATTTATCCATCATATGTGTGTGTGTTTATGGATAGAAAGCTAGATGATCTGATGCCCATGATCCAGGCCGTCGATGTCGTGCGATAAAGACCTCGACCGCGTGTGCGGGTGCGCGCGCAACGAGTTGCATATTGTCAAGTAGAATTTTATTTATTTCATCGCTAATCGCGCGAAATTTATCTGCTTTTTAAGATTGCGAGATTTTTCCGCTGAACGCGCAATATCTCACTCCTTCGCATGCATTCGTTCCCTTCTCATTCACACACTCTCTGCTGCTGCTGCTGCCGCCGTGCTGTCATTTTCCATTGAATCGCAATTTAAAATACAAATGTAAATCCGCAATGAGATAAAATGCGCACGATTTAGATGCATATATGTTTAAGTTATTCAACGTTTGGGCTAAAATATGTGGACATTCGACGTCAAAGGAGGCGAATATATGGACAATGAAACGAAAAACGATAAAGCAACGAACAGAAGAAACAAAGAAAAAAAATATGAATGTGGAACATTCACACAAAATCTGGATCATACGCTATCTTATCGATCATCTGATTTGAATCGATCTCATCTGTAGCGACTTGAGATCGATTTGCTTTGATTTGATTTCAATCCCAAAGCCACATTAATTTCAAAGTCATTGAACACTTTGCCGTTAGAACAAATAAAAAAAAACCGTGCGTTTAACCGAAATCCAACTATCCTCTTTTTACCTTCTTGTCGTAATTCGATTTTTTTACTATTTCGAAAAATGATCATTCGAAAGCGAAAAAAAAAGACCCGAAGTATCAAAGAGAAGGTCATGCAAATCAATGATTGAATGCGATTTGAAATGTTGAGCAGGTAGCCAAACAATGACAGAAAGAACAAAAACAACTTGATCACAAAAATCATTCAAACAGCAAAGCATGAAAAAAAGCGAAAACAAAGTGTATGTTTTTTGTGTTGCTGTGCGTCATTTTTTTGTTCGTTGTTCTTCATTCAATTCTTTCGATGTGTTTCGTTCATTTTGAGCGAGCGGGCGAACTACAGCAAGCAACAACAAAAAAACCAACAAAAATAAATATAAATATATGTTTAGCGGGACGTATGTTTGTACAAATACGTATAATGCCGTTATTATAACGACGACAACGACGACGACGACAATTGAACCAGTAACTTGAGATCCATGACAGGCCAGTAGCGTGAGCGCACGCGGACCACGTTTGTTTGACTGGATAACGGAGCTTCAGGGAAATCGCTGTGCTGTGTTTTGATCACACCGTTGCCGTGTTGTCCTTCCACTTTTTGCACTGAACTGGTAAAAGAAGAGAAAAAACGCATTCGGTTCGGCTGGCGTTCGCACAATTCGCTTTTCCCCCATTGACAACAGTCGGAAAACAAGTACGTGAATTTGTCCAATAAATTCGATTCGATTGAATGGGCAATGATTTTCTCACTCAACGTTGAATTGGATGTGATGTGGAAAAACGAAGGATGACCAACAGACTTTATGACATACGTTCTCTCTCTCTCTCTCTCTCTATCTATCTCTATATCTCTTTCTAACTCTCTCTCGTCTCTCTCTCTCGTACGAAAAAGCAAACTAATTTATGCATAATAATTGCACGCAGAGCATAAGATGAAAATCATTGTGCGGCTAATTGTGGTGTAGACGATTTTTTTTCCTGCTTTTTTTTCATCTGTAAAAATACGTCTAACTTGAAATTGCGCCGCAATAAAATGAATTTTGTTACTGTTGTTGTTGTTGCTTATGATTATGGTAAGTTTTTAATTTTGCTTGAATTCATTGCGCTCCACGATAATTTACACTCTGTTTGCAAAACCTTGACTTTGATGAGTGCACATATACACATACTATTTCGGGAATAAAGCTGAAATCAAAACGGATTGTTTGACACTCGTTTAAGTGATGAATTTATGCATACATTTTTGATATGTCTGTCATAATTTGGTCGATTTGTTTTGACAACTTTTCGACTATGTGTTCAGTGTTCACACATCACACAAAAAAAAACACCTTCAACAAGCAACACATTTTGAACGATTTGTTGCGTTCAAACACAGCTAGTTTTTTGCAATTTCGTTGCATATTTTTTTCACCGTTCATTTGAAATAAGTCTTTTGTGAATGTTTTTGGTAAATTGTTATTCTTTCAACGGCTTCTATAATTACGCAAGTCACAATTGTGGTTCAACGTTTAGTTTTTGTTGCTGTTGCTGATATTATTACTGCTATTGGTGGTGGTTGTTGAAATCGGTTCTAATTGCGAATTCGGCATTGCCCGACAATCTTGACTGTAAATCAAAATCAGTTTCTAGGGAGAAAAAGTCTGACTGAAATTCATGCATGGTGCTGGCTGAATGGCCGTGTATGATCGCAGTCGCAGTCGAAATCACATATTGCCATGTGCATAAAAACGTGAATGTCGTCGCGTCATCGACGTCGTTACCTCATTATCATAAATAGACGATTTTTATTGCTGAAATTGCGATTTTTTTTTGCTGTTGCTTGTTCTTTTTCTGGCGGTTTTACATACGGTACAAAAAAAAAACGATTCCGCTGCACAACTTATTGGCACAACTGTTGCGATGTCACTCGAATAGGAAATCCAATGGAAAAATCACGATCGTTAAATGCATTTTGAGTTTAACTTGCAAATCAAGTCCACAATTCGGATTCAAGTGAAATCAAAATGAAGGAGAAAAAGTGGTGCATTTGGATTTCGCACGTGATGAACATGTTCGATGCCCAAACGGAATGGTCGATTTGGATTCGATGGTAACTCGTGCGAGGGAGGGTGCAATCATGCATCCATCACCAATTCAATGATCACCGATTCAAAATGGAACAAATAACGGAAGTGTGGACTTTTTTTGCCGACAGCACCAGCGTCATCATCATTTAATGAGCGCTTATTTGTGAATGGAAATGAAATGACAGAGTCAAAATGTCGTCATGACTTTGGTAGTGCCCATCACAATTTTTAATTGTATGTAAAAATTATACTTTTTCGACCGTCGTGTGACCCCCACGAAAATTCAGTTAGAATTTTCTCTCTCATACAAAGTGTGCGGCTACACAGCGTAATGCGAATTGCATGTAGTAACAACGCAATGGCAACAGCAGCAAAAAAAGCGGCAGCACATAGCCTCCCGATCATTCTCACTCTTTCTCACATTGGCGTTGTCCCGTGTGTATGCCGTGTTTGCCTGCCTACCACAAAGCAACCGAATGTGCATGTTTGATTGCCGTTGTTCGCTCACACTCTCTTTCTCGCTCATTGCGGTGAATTGGTTTGCATTTGCGGGGCGGCCGCGTGTATGTGTGTATGCATGTGTGAATATGTGTGTTCTACTCAATGTACTCGGTCGGCAGTTCATTCTTAAATGCCATCTCTCATGTCAATAAAACAACTGACGTATTTTCTTCGAGTCTTTTTGGGCACTCTCTCGCTCTCTGGTTGTGTGTGCGCGGCGGTGGCATTCGGGCGTATGAAAATGAATGAAAAGAAGAATACGCTAGGTACGCGCTCTCCTTCTCCCTCTATCTTTGTGTGTGTTGCGTCTCCCTCTCTCTCTCTCTCTCTTTCTCCTTGCTAACACGTATATTTATTATCAATACATGGCAAAATGCATGGCCGTGTATAGCATGTACACGGGCGCAAGAGAGCGTGCTTGTTGTGGCTGCTTCTGCTGCTGCTGCTACTGCTGCCGTCGTTGTCGTCGTTGCTGCTGATGTTGCCTGCTCATTTTTCAAACGGAATGGCAATACCAAAACATAGTCCGTATATTCATTGCTCGGCGTGCGACGCCCGGGATCATTTATATACGGTGTGCTAATCTGTAATTATGGCCAGTAGGCTCGGAATGCTTCACACGAGCGGTCGATTCAATTTTTTATTCGATATCCTTAACATTTTCCACATAGCAATCGCATTTTCGTTTTCTTCGATTCCTTTTTATTTCGTTTGATTTTCAACTATTGTTCTTTTCCGTTCGCGTTTTCGATCAGTTTCGGAATTCTGTTTTTTTTTCGAATTTTTTTCCTAAATCATTGATTCGTTGTGTTTAAAATACAATTTTCATTGCACTCTCGAGAGACACTTTTGATTCAGTTTGGTTTTTGTCAGCAACAACAAAAAACAACAACGGAGAACAAATAATTGTGTGTGTGTTTTATTTACCACCAGCGTTAAATAGATCATGTTTTTCCTTCCCTTTTCGGTTGTGAGATAGTAAAAAGGGAAATTTTATGTGCAGAATCCATGAGTGCAGTTTGAATCCTTGAACATTGAAAACAAAGAAACTGAACAAAGTTTGAATAGTGCGCACTCATTCTTAAAAGGAGAAGAAAAGCGATCTTCGTTCATGTCGGAAACTCTTTTTTTTTTGGTCGCAAATTAAGAGACTCTAGGATCGCATTTCAGTTTGCCGACAACGAGAGAACAATACGGGAAAACAAAGTGTTATTGGATTCATTGTCCGAAAAGGGAACAAAAAAAATTTAATCAGTACAGCTATGTGATCGATCGATGAAAATTTTCAACATACTAATTTTGAATTTCGTCAGATATTGAAAAACATCAATTATAATTACATCGTCGATTCATCACCGTTGACTGTAAAAAAACACCGGGAGAAGAAAAGAAATGAAAAACACTTAAAGAAAAGAAAAAGCCGATATCGAGCACCAATAACAACAAAAATCAACAGAGAGACACAGAGAGAAAGAGACAAAAAAAATAACCGAAAATTATCAAGACTCTGCACCATAGTCTGTGGTGTGCTGACAAAACTTTTTCAACTTTGATGTTTAAATTATTTTTCGGTTTTATTTTCGTTCGTTTCATTGTTTTATGCAAGTGCATATATGCATATTTCGATTTGCGCGCAGTTAACGTTTTAATGCCGTTTTGTTATTTCGGTTAAATTTGTTGTGTGCTTTTTTTTCGGTCGTTCCTGTTCAAACTTCAATATTGACTCGTGTTACTTGTGGCGCGCGAAAAGAGAAGGAGTTTTCAATAAACAGCATAAAAAGTAGAAGAAAAAAACACACACGCGACACAAAACTACAAGTACCGGGGAGAAACAACAACAACAACAATAATAATTCAAAAAATTAAAACACATTGGAGAATCGAAAGAGCGAAACAACAAAAAAAAAACAAAGGAAAAATTGGTGTATGTGCGAACTCGTTTTTCGGTTGCATTTGAGCGAATTATTCGACACATTGTGTATATATGTGTGTGTTTGTGTGCATATCTGAAATGCTATACGAACGGCAAGCAAAGTTGTTGATTAAAAACATTCAAACGATTTGTTTGTTATAAAATTTTCGATCGTTTCGCTTTTGTTTGGTTTTATAATTTACGGTTTTTTTTGCTTGAATTTTTGCCGAGCACACAATTATTGACTTAGAATCACAGCTGAGCGAAGGAGAGTGTGCGAGAGACAGAGAAGAGAGATTTAAATCAACCGCCACGCGATTTGTGTAACCAAATTCATTGTTTGTCGAATTGTTATTTATTTCTCACTTTTCTCGCGCAAATTATGATCGAACCCAATATGCAACTATTGTTTGAGTTGCAGTGCTATGATTGTGGTGTCGATCGTTGTGCCGCCACCGCCAACGACAGCAACGATGATGACGAAAACTGTGTCGATAAAGTCAATTGTGAAATTTTGTATGCATTGTCATCGAAATCATTCGATTCGACAACGTCAACGTTCATTGTGATGCTTAAGAAATGGTTGTACGATAATTGCCAGCTTGATAAATACACGGGCAAAGACAAAGACATTGCTGGCTTGATCGTTGCAACAACTGCTACAGCAACATCAACACAAATTCATCCGAAAAATCAACAAGTGCAACCAATACGGTGCCAATTTCAATCCGATTCAAATTCATTGTACACCAAAATTGCTGCAACACATTCAAACAATATTCAAATGGGCCGAAATTGCGATTTTCCGTCAACCGTTTACCACAACGAATGCTGTAGTGGCAGCAGTAGTGGCGACAGCACCACCAATATTCACCACAGCAACAGCAGTGATGGTGCACCAAACACTGACCGCCATCATCAATTCATTGACTGTTGCAACCAATGTTTTCCAAATCCAATTAAAAATGGACCAAGTGATTTATGGGGCGACGGTAAAGCGACAACAATTCCTCCGCGTCAATCGAAAAATCACAATGAATTGCCATGCAATGAACAGCAAAATTACAATACAAAGACACATCGAAATAACCTCAGTGCTGCAGCAATTGATGCAGACATTGAACAGGAGCAGAAGCAGGAGCAGCCATGCAATTTATTCAGTACAAAATTAGCGGGTGAGAATCGGACAATAGCAACGGCGACAACGGTCACTGTCGCTCGTTGTGATGTGCATGTGGATGGTAACAAACCGAATGCCAAACAATCGAATGGTGGTCATACGATGTCGGCGCCATCATCATCATCGTCAACATTGAAAAATGCATCACTTAAACCAGTGCAACACCATCGTTCACCATCATTGTCGTTGTCAACGGTCATCGTTCATAGGTCAAACCGGCTGAACATATTTATTAAATACCTACTTATTTTAAATTGTTTTGTGTGCGTTGCCAGTGGCAATTTGATGTCGCGCAATGTTGGCAATGATCTAAGTAGCAAGCATAACCAAACTAGTGTTGACACGGCGACCACACAACTCAATGGCTCTGCATCCACATTGATTGATGCTGTGAATGGTGGTGGTGGTGTAGGTGGTGGTGGCGTCAGTGGACGAAGAGGCATGCTGACAACAGCTTCGCCACTCTTACTACAATCAATCATGTCAAGCAATCGAAGTCAATTCATGGCACCACCGATGCCCAATCAAAAAAATGGCCGATCCAACAGCAACAACCATCATCATTTGCATCATCAACAGCCGGCAACGGCGGCGGCAGCAGCAGTGGCGGCCGCACAGGATGTCAACTATGACAATTATGGTGACAGTGGCAGTGAAGAATTTACACGATGTGCATCATGCCAATTCCGTGAACAGTTGAAGGCACAAAATTTGGCATCAATTAAAATGCACATTTTGGCCCGACTATCGATGACACATCCGCCCAATATCACCGGTCGCCCACATATTTCCGAACAAATCCTTCAGTCATTCTATCAGAACAACGATTTTCGCTACATTCGCATCCGCAATGGTAGTGGAGCCGGTGGCAGTGATGATTACAGTAGCGCACAGAATGAAGACGACGACGATGATGACATGAATGAAATGCAAGGCGACGACCCCAGAGTTACGAATAACAAACATCAACATCATCATCACATATACAATCGCAACGGTGGCATCAAGAGTGGACTACACGAACAACATCATCATCATCAATCGCCGCAATACTATCAAAACGGGGGACATTCGAGGTACAATTTTTTAACTCATTTTTTATCGTTATATCAAGAAAATTTCGATCAAAAACCATCAGTCATAGTCGATGATATGCTTTTTGAGTCAACGACACAAAATCGATCAGACAAATCTTATGTGATTGTAATAAAAACCGATGTGAAACTGAATTTATTCGAAAAGAAAATCTCAATTTTCATCTGCAAATTCATGACAAAATCACTAATCTAAAATGATAACAAATTCTCACACCCCACAGACACGAAAACGACTTCAGCGAAGATTATGACGGTGATCGCGGTGGAATCGTTTATAAAATGGACTATTTCGATGAGCCACGATCATCAACCCGATTCAATCATTACGATGACATGTCGTATGACAGTGCCGAAGAAAACGATGAAGCCTTTTATTCAACCACCGATGTCATTTATTCATTTCCAAAACGTAAGTTTACACCACATTTTTATGATTTTATTTTTCTCTCCAATATTGTTCGTTCAATATCGTCAGCATTATTTAGTGGCCGTAAGGTAACTTTTTATGTTCAATGTTTTAAGAAGCTAGAGAAGAAGAAAAAATACAAAAATTTGATAGCTCTCGTGTCAGCTGTCGTATGGTTGGCATGAGGAGATTTAAGTAATTTGCAATGAATTCGCGATTCAAACGAGACCGATAAATGCCAACGTATACACGATACACGCAAAAATCTCTAGATTTTTCTATTCATCACATTGGCATTCAAATTGCTGTATAAAAAAAAAATGTTGTGTTTTTTTCGCTGCTATTGTTACTGTTATAAAAAGAAAGTGAATTGAGTAAAATGATGACATCTGTCTGCGTATCTCAACATTTTGATCGATCAAAAAAAAATTGGAGGAAGAAACAAAGCAGTGAGGAACACACACGGTTGAAGAAGAAAAAAAACAACACACTGCAACAATTTACAGGGAAAATAAAGGAAGAGAAAATCAATATTGAGTGTTTAAAAAATGAATGTGTTTTCCAAATGAAATTAAAACACGCATAACAGCGTGGCGTAGTTCCATGCACATGCAAGGCATACCACCTGACATTTTAAAATTCCACTTTTTCGTGCATTTCGTTTTATGCCGTCACAAACACACACACACACACACACACACCTAATCATACTCAATGTAATATACACGGTGTGTTCACAATGCGACTTGCTGCTATCCCATTGTTGTGCTCCATTCAACGCATGCACTTTTGTTTCGGTTTATTGTTCTAGAATTGCTTTTTATTTTCTTTACCCATTTTTATTTTGATATAACTGTTGATCACTCGGTTGTTGTTGTTGTTGTTGTTTTGTCTTCTTCTTGTGTATCAAATCGTGTGATATTTTCGTCCAAGCGCGTTATAATCCAATTTTTCAATCGGTATGCACTTATAAATTCCATCGTCATAGAGGTAGTAATTTGTTTGCACCGTGACAGTGAGATAGCAACACTATATCCTTTTTTTTATCTATTCCTCATTTCGAATCGAATTGGGGCTTGTTTTTTAATTCTATTTTATTTGGGTCAATACAATTCGAGAAGAAGAAGAAGAAGAAAAAAACGGATTTTTATTATCCTGAATTTGATTCGTGTGCATCTGCCATCTGTTCAAGGGTTCGATTTGGATCGATTCCGATGATTTAGTTTCGCTGTCTTGTCGCAATTATTCCAAAAAAAATACCGTGAACTAGATGAGGAGAGCCGCATTCATTTCAATCGGTCGCTTTTCATTCACAAAATGCATAATGATGCTGCTGCTGCTGCTGCCGTTACTGCTTCAAATGCACCGTTTCAAAGAATTTGTGACGAATTCGAAATGAAAATTTCGAAAAAAGGAACAAACAACGGACGATGCCCATTAGCTGAATGTGTCTCGGCTTTTGTTCGACTTATCAACATTTGGGTTTTTGATATTTTTTTATGTGGCAATTTTTCATTAAGACTACATGATGCGGCAATTTGATCGTTACCTTTTTCCCTTCTCTCTCGCTCCCTCTTGGCGTAATGAATTCCGAGGAAATAAAACGTCGAATGCATCATTCATATGCAATATTTTTTTTTGTCATAGCCAATGCACATACATTGCTGTTTCGACGGAATATTATGTGTGACTCACGACGAATCCCAATTCCAATCCCGACGGATTGTGTTACAAGCCATTTGACAACAATGTTGTTGGGTCGTTTAAGCGACCGTGTTCATGTGCAATACATACACTTGCTCACTCTCATTTTCTATCCGTCTATTTCACACTCTCATCTCTCTCTCTCTCTCTCTCACTCACTGTCGCTGCCTTGCTGTGTCGTCTCAAGCCGATCGACTGTTGCTCTAAATTTATTCGGTGAAAAGAAGAAGTGGCTGATGCTGCGTGGTGATTGCGGGGATCGCGCATCGTTTCAAGCGATAATCGAGCAATCTCAATTTTTTTTTTCATGTTTTGGTTTTCTTGAAATGATTGACAATATTTATTTTTGGAAGAGTCACTCTGTCGGTAAGTCGCAAGTGCATCATACCGTTATTCATATGCAAAATGTGTTTGTGTGGACTTTTCCGTTCGTCGTTTTTTCGATTTGTTACATCAATGTGTGTATTGGGTACACGCGCTAGCTTGCACATCAACAGCTCCGTCGTATGTGTGCAATATTCATGAGTGACTATTTTGCAGTGTATCAAGTGTACCACTTCGTCGTGGTGATATGTATACTCACCGAGATATGACCGAAGAAGAAAAATATTGCGCAGAAATGTGTGTGTGTGTGTTTCGCTTGCACACCGGAAAATGAATGAATGAGTGAGTGCGTCTATGACGGCTTCAGCCTTGTTTGGTAATCACGGTTTGGCCAACGCAATGTAAATGCACACACAGCACCGTAAATAGGGAAAATGTTTCCTGCCATCGAGCACACGGCACTACTGCCATTGCTGCCGTTGACGATCAACATAATTTCAACGGCTATACAAAGTGCGTTCGTTCACAAATGACGCAACACGGAAAATCACTCACAAATCTCGAACGATTTGATGCAAATTGGTGACATTGCACACCGAAGAGCATTCAGTACACATATCTGAACTGTAAATAATGATTCCAATTCGATTGTTTTGACGCTAGTTACTCGAATCCTGATATTTGGTTTAGTAGCACTTCACAAGAAGTGTGCGTATTATTTTCGAGAAAGAAAAACCGGCTGCCGGCGGCGGGTGAGTTTCTCTTTTTTTTATTTGCTTCAGACACACACACACACACACACACATTTGTTTTGTCTGCTCACATATTAATTACACAAATTGCAAAAGCGACAACAAAAAACGTCAAAACACACAAGCGCGAGCGCGCGCGCGCTCGTCTAATGCGATCTTCTTTCTACGTTCAATTAAATCTCTATACGAAATGCCTAATTAAAGGTGGAATATGAAGTAATGTGCTGTGTGTGCTGTGTGTGCATTTTCGTATGTTTCAATTGCGTTTCACAATTGTCAGTGTTCACGCAGCATTGCTCATATCAATTCGCAGAATATGACTCTATCACATCGAAGCCAAATAAACAACAATTTATGTTTTGCCCGGTGCCTGGTCAAATCTAAACAAAAAACATACGCACACACACTAGAGAAGCACCGTGAACGGCGAGAAGCAAAACATATTTGAACATTGTACCCGCATGCGATTTTTGCGTGCACACTCTTTAAATGATTCATTAAGCCAAGACAATTGTGTTAACGTGATGTCCTATAATCCAAATAGAGTATAAAACACAACCGAACAAAGGGGGGATTGAAAGAGAGAGTGAAAGAAAGACGATTTGTCATTTGGAGAGACAGTGACTATTCGGGCAAAAATTGAGATCGAGTAAAGTACGCGAGTTAAATTTGTAAATGTGCATACAATTCCTTGTTGGTTTACTTCTCCTTCTTTCAAATATGCACTTGGTGAATTCTATATTTAGGTTCGCTGGAAATTACGTGAACAAAAAAAAATCGAATATCACACACGCATTTCGCTATTTTTTCACGAAACGAAGTGAAACCAAGTAATAAACACAACAAAATCTGAAGGAGCTCGAACAGGATGGGCTCAATATTGAGAACATGGCGCACAAAAGAGATAGAAAAACACACAATGAGCACTATATATTCGTATAAAAGAACCGTAACAACTATCCTTGTGAAGTTGTTGTATTATTTTCTTTTCGATCACATACGGTGCCGTTTGTGAATCTCTTTATAACGATATATTCTGTCAGTTAAACGTGTTATGTGAGTGTTTTAGTCGGTTTTTTTTCTTCATTCTCCTCAGCTTTTTTTCTCTTTTTTTTTTCCGTGTATTGTGATAGGCTGACGAAAAAGAACGACGACGAAAAAAAATAACATTACGACGAGCTGCTTGCACTAAAAAGGGTTCAATTTATTTTACTGTTTGTTAGTTGATATCTAACGATTTAATGTCGAAAGGGAGAAGAGTGCAAAAATTGCAAGTATAATGTGTATTATTTTACATATGTGTTTCACAATGTTGTTGTCGTTTTTTTTCTCTCTCGTCAATTTCCTTCAAGGCTCTCTCACTCCCAACATGCGTTTATATGAAATATATTGAAAAACAAAAAAAATACACCAATGTGAATGCAACAACGACCACAAAAAAAAATTGCTCGGCAATTGACAACGAAATGCAGCAGCCGAATGCAAAATGGTTTGGACATAGTGAGAAACCCTTGAATGCATTCGCTTTCTTTTATTCATTGTGCGCCCAATGCGCTATTTCTCCGTTGTTGTTTCTTTCTTTTTTTCGTTCAAAATATTCTGTATATTTTTCGTTGTTTTGTGAATTTCATTTCGCAATGTTTGCGTGTGCATGCGTTTATGTCTGGGGATTATATAATTTATAGTCATTCGGTCGGGAGAGAGAAATAGAGATAGAGGGAGAGAGAAATATATTTAGTTAATGCAGGAACATTACACAGAAAGACACAAAGAAAATAAATCAATCCTCCTGTCTCTGTTTCGCACTATTTTGCCTGGTTCAGCGGGACTCAACCAATCCATCCATCCATCTATCCAGTGCCATTACACATACCGTAAATCTTCATATCGTAAACGAACAACGACACGAAACGAAAAAGAAAAAAAGTGGAAAAGACGGAGGAACATTTCATACCACATTAGTTTTTTTTTCTGTTTCATTCATTCCCTTCGCGAAATTAAATTCAAGTGTATTCTAATGAATGAAGTATATGGGTTGAATTCGATCGATCAGTTTCGCCTATTAAATTTTCGTTTGGCGTTTTTTTTTGTTCATTCTGCTCGTGCTTTCTGCATATATATATTTTTTTTTTACTTCGATCCTGTTTCCTGCAACAACAACAAAATAAAAAACGAACGGGAACAATGGAAAGACAATATACAAGCGCAACATTATCGCTAAAATCGCTGAAACATAAACCACCCTCATAATCAACGGTAGATTTTTTTTCCACTGCTGCTTCGGCAAAAATGCATAAAATGAAGTGCATGTGGCGGACGAAACGAATTAGCACTTATCCTTTTTCCGTTACACAGCTCCACCATATTCACCATTAGCTTTCGACAAAACAGAAAAATCCGCACAAAAACACGTACAGGACTCGAATATTCTACGATCAAATTTCGAAATGAAAAGAAAAATTTTTTTTAAAAATAATCATCCACCCTCATATACTTGAATGCCAAACTGAAGAGAATGGATCGGTCGGTTCGTGTGCATATTGCAAAATTATCGAAACAATTTCTCCATTTTCAGCTCAAAAATACTGAAGAAATCCCAGATTCACACACATACACGATAGAAAGATTGAAATTTATGCGAACGAGAAAAAATATGCCAGAAAAAGAACTGTCAAAGCTCTTGCTATAATTTCGGTGTTTAAACCAGGGCAACCACCTCAATTCATTTTTATCTCCAAATTGTGAAGAAAATAAAACGCCTTTTTCTACGTGAGCATTCATTCTCCGTTCCCGCTATATCGTTTCCAACCAATTTCTGTAAAAACCTTGACATGTGCATTTCATCATCATTATTGGAATTTCAGATAGATCATTCTTGTGGCTTAACAATAGATTCGAATATTCTTTCTTTGAATGAGGGACGTAAAAACTTATGAAACACGAACATTTCCAAAGCATAGAGAGATGGAGAGAGAATCGGAATATATTTTCAACTTAGAAACGCACCTACTCTCGCCATTTGATTGACTACTCCAAATAAACCTGAATGTTATACGAGCGAGAAATAAAAACGAAAGAAAAACACACATACACACACACACACATCAACAAAAATTAGCTAGCAGCTAAAATCGACCACTGCAGAAATATAGAGTTACGACATGCATGTGCAACGTGTATGCAAATGGCAAGAGAGAGAGAGAGAGAGAGAGAGAGAGATAGCTTCGCCCAAAACGCATCCAGCTTAAGCCAATTTATAATCGACTCTCTCGATCGCCCGCAGCCTCAAACCGATTAATTAGCATATTGAACATTTCCAAAGTAAATTTAATTAAAAAGAAGAAAGAAAAAAAGAAAACGTAAAAATGAAGACTGGAAAATTGATTGTAATTGTAACCGATATATGTTTTGATACATATGTGTATGGGATTTTCACAACCATACATTTATCATGAATGCATGGCGCCCGAAGGCGCACTTTTATGCAGCGCGACAAAAACGAAACACACAATCAAACCAACAATAAAATATCGCACAGATTCATCCAGCGTGCAATTTATTCGCAAATCCACGATTCAGCTAGCTTTCCGATGAGAAGATGATAAAATTTATGTTTTAAACTTAAGAAACTTAGCTCGTTTTCAGTCAGATTCAATGGTCGAAACTTGACTCGTTTATCATTAAAACGAGAATGATTCGGTGATATACACCAAATGACTCTAATTTTTGAAATTCGTTAATTTATAGAAATTCCGTGTGACAATTTGTCACTGATAAGTCTCTCTGTGTACACTCTACTGTGTAGATTAGTGACCAGTCGGTTGATTTTGGACATTTTGGCTGGCTAATGACCGACTTAAAATGGAACAATAATATATCTTAATATCGAACAAAATACACGATTGTAGTTAACTTCACTCTCTGAGTTCCATCACATGGAATGATACGTGTGACGGCATATTTTCACATGGAACTTCGTTCCCAGTGCGCCGAGCACTAGCTACATGTAATAACGTGTGGTTTCTAATATTCGGATACGTTCGCTCTATATATAGCAAGTGCTCGGTGCACTGGGAACGAAGTTCCGTGTAAAAATATGCCGTCACACGTATCATTCCATGTGATGGAACTCAGAGAGCAATTATAGTCGCCTGATAGTTACTCTTCATTCAAAATGTCCCAAATCGAGCGAAAGTATGAGTCACAAACCGATCATTTTTTATATAAAATTTCAAATAAAAAAAATTCAAAACTATCCGTGAATTGAATCATTTTTCAACGATTAAAGCAGTCAGTCAATCAGTCAAAATATTTTCACATGAAATAGAATTATTTCGTCTATAGTTTTGATTGTATATAAACCTTTTACACAATCTCAGGTGCAGGAGTTGTTTTACAGAAATGTTTCTTTGCAAATATCATACACATGATTGGTTCTTACCAGGCAATTGGTATATATTGCAACAAATAGACAAATGGTAGTTCATTTATGAATGACAGAGAGGCCGTTGGACATGAACCAATATCGTAATCTCACAAAGAGATTTCTATGTGTGACACAAAGATCTCCACGTCAAATTGTGTGAATGTTAGGCTGCTGTGCGCTAAACTATACACTGAAATGGGAGAGAAAGAGAGAGAATAAAGAAGAAAATAAGCATCGACTTGAAATACCAATTATATAATTTTTTCCATCTTTTGGGGCTGCCGATCACGAAAAGCATATAAAAACGCGCCCACTGATCTATTGCATCGATCTCTCTCTCTCCCTCTCTCTCTCCCTCTCTCTCTCCCTCTCTCTCTCCCTCTCTCTCTCTCCCTCTCTCTATCAATTCATCATCGCTATTACTGCCTTTTATCCGATTTGTGCAGTTTTCCCTTGCATAACTTGAGCACTTACCTATTTTTCTCATGAAATCTAGCCATTTACGAAAAAAATGACCGGTATGCATTAGCTATCCATACAGTTTAGAAATCGAAATGTATTCCAAAATACCATTAATTTCATCGATTGGTTTGTTTGTTTGTTTGTTTTTCCAACAGTATCAAAAGCGCGGCATCGTGGTGATATCCTTGAGTTTACCATCAAGAGCACAAATAATTTATTCGTAAGTGGTGCGACATTCAATATGTTTGTGCGTGGTGAGGATTGGAAGGCTGAAAATGAACGTAGTAGTGGTAGCAGTGGCAGAAGTAATGCGGGTGGTGGTATGCAGCACACCGATGACATGGCAGCAGGATCGTCAACGACAATAACAACGCCGACTAACCGAGATGTGCACACATCCAGCGAATCATTACACAAGCTCCATAGCAAAAATGTCAACAGTAACCATATATCAATTTCCATAAACCGTTTTATACATCGCCATCAGCAACAGGTAAGCGAATGCATCATCATTTTTCTGTTTGAAACAACAACGAAATAAAAAAAATCGCACATCTAAACACACGCTAAATGCATTGGCCATCGCCGAACAAGTTGTTAAACGTTATTATTGCTTTATTCCGAGAATGAGCATTTCTCGAACAAGAGCAGAAGCAAAACCACAACAGAAGATGAAAAAAACGGCGAAAAGAAAGAAACAATTTTTTTGACGAGAAGAGAATGAATCGAGCCATCCATCTAAATTCATCTCCACACACTCTTCTTATCCTTTGAGTGAGATCAGCGAGTGCTATCGGTATTCGGCTATTTAGCAGCCCATGCTTATTATCGCATTTTGCGCGATCAATTTTCTTTTACATTCACTCTCTCGTCAATATGAAGCCGCAGTGCTTACACAACGAACCAATAATGATAAAATGATCGGGTATCATGCATCTGATCTGCATCGTAATAGTTAAGATTATGTTTCTGCATTAGATAATGTGAGAATCGGCACGTTTGCATGTAATAATTTTCGAGAGGAAAATAAAAAAAAGAGGCCAAAAACCCAGAAGACAAAGTGTGTGTGAGTGTGAGAGAGAGAGTGTGTGTGTGGAGTGGGAGATACGAACATTTCCATATACAATCACTTACACATTTTAAACTTATGCTCATATAACAGAGAGAGAACAGAGGCCCGATGATGAAACCAATTATATTGAACAAGTTCTGCATTTTCGTTTTGTACAATAAAAATAGCAAAGCACCAATGAACAGGAACAATCGAAAAAAGCGGCTCAACCAACAAACCAGCAAGCGCAGCAACAGCAACAGCAGCAGCAGCAAAGGTACACGCGCATCGATAGCAATTTTGTCGGTGAAATACCCAAAGGCGCTGGCGAATGGATTCAATTCAATATAACGCTGATGGTGAGCGAGTGGATTCAACAGCAAAAGCATCAATCAGTGAATACTCAATCGGCAGATATCGTTCAAGAAGTGGTTATTAAAACGCTGGAGCCATGGATGCGCCAACTACTAGTATTGGATACCAATTCAAAGAATGTAAGTTCAGCACCGCTTCTTCTCTCTCCTTGTTCAATACGTGCTTTTTTGTTTCCCTTTTAATTTTCATTTTTCGAAAACAAAACGAAACAAAAACCAAACAGTTTCTGTTTTTGTGCGAGAGCGAGCGCGCGCGCGCACGGTGTGTGCATGTGTTGTGTGTTTGTGTTTTGCTCTATGTTGCGCCTCTATAGATCAGATGAAGCGGCATTAATCATTTACAATAGCCGTCAATACCATCGTCCAATCATGCACACACTGCGCAAGCCCATTAATGAATGCTTTTAATATCTAAAAACTATAAAAACGTTTATTTTTATTGTGTGTTTTTTTTTCTTCTCTTTTTCTTTCTTCCATGTATTTTTTGTTGTTCCTGTGTGTGTTCTTCTTTCTTTCTCTTTCGTTACTGGTTGCTGCAAACGAACCGAACGAACGAACAATTTTTTTCTCTTCTGCTGTTGTTGCTGCTGCCTCATCTTCTTGTGATCTGTTTGCCGATTCTTCCCGTTCTCACGCTTCATTTTCTCGATTGATGATCGTGTGATGCGTTTGGATATTGGCGCATCTCTCTGAATTGATGGCGGCAACGACGGCGATGACGACGATGACGACGACCACGATATATCGGTGCTGATATTGACGATATTGGTGCACGGGCAGCGGCCTTACATTGAAATTCAGACGAGAGACATGCGTAAGCATCGCACAAAACGTCATTTGCCGAAAGATTGTCGGGAAAATGAGAGACAGTCGCGATGCTGTCGGTATCCTTTGCGCGTTGATTTTCGTAAATTTGGATGGGATTGGATTATTGCGCCCGATATTTACGAAGCATACTATTGTGCCGGTGAATGTCCGATCGGTTTTTTGCCAAAGCATCCGCACACGTACATTTATTCGTTGAGTTCATCGTTTTCATCATGCTGCTCGCCACGGCGATTGTCACCGTTAAGTCTTTTGTATTTTGATGATAATAAAAATGTAATTCATAGCATTATACCAAATATGGCTGTAGAGAAGTGCGGTTGCGCATAGGAAATTGACCGCATTTGCCATTGAACAACAAATACAAACAAACAAAACAGATACAACAACAAAACAACTAGCATAAACACTAAACAAACAAAAATAAGAAATAACGAAAAGAAAAGAAAAAATATGAAAGAAATATTGAGAGAATGAGATGAAAAAAAAAACACTGAGTAAATATAGTAAAGAGATAGAGATTTCGGGACTGGAGAGCAAAGAGAGAAAAACAGAGACATCCATCATGTCATAATGTGTATGCGATTGTACATTATTTAAATTAGCGTAAATATACAGTATCGTTATTCGTAGGAAGATTTATTAGAATATGGCAAAGTGAGAGAGCAGACACAGTCAAAATGGGGGAGAGTGGGTCAAGACAGACCAATTTACTACTACAACACGACACATTTTTTTCCTAATTTTTTTTTTTTTTTTGCTTTTCTAATTTGTTCGTCATTATGATTTTTTTTCTGTCTCTTTTCGATTAAATTTCAACCCAATAGCTACTATATTAATTTAAGAGAACTATAGTAGATTTTAAATTTACTTTTCGTTCTTTTTTGGATTAGGAATGAATAAAAAAAAAAAAACATTTGTCTGTTTCTGTTGTCCGTTCGAACATTGCGATCTGACAACACATCCGAATTTCGGATCGACGTTTTGGGATATTTTACTCCATTAAAAAAAAAAACAAAAAACAAAATGCAAAACAAACAAAAACGAATCCATACACAAACATATATACTTTTTACTAGCTCTCTCGAATAGGTAGGTATTTATAACTAAATATTATATTTAAAGAAAGAAAAAACACACACACAAAACAATGGAACAAGTGAATTGTATACGCGCGCCTTGCCAGATTACCAAACAAACGAACGAACGCAAATATCCTACCCCTCGTAGAGCTTACGATTTAAGATAGACGTTGTCTTTTAACATTTAATATTACTACTTCAAACACACAACTATTGAAATATAATTTTTTTTATTCTTCTTCTTCTACTACAACTACTACTACTTTATTTTTGGTATTCATTTAATTTCGTTCAAATACAATTCAGTTTTATTAACTTAGTCACTTTTGTTTTTATTTTTTTATTTCTCTCTCTGTGTACAACTTTTTTCTTTTGTTTAAACAAACAAGCTGATTAAATGGAAAGAAAACTCGACAAAATGCTAACCGTTTTTTCTTCTTCTTCGTTGTTTGCCAAAGCCAAAGCCACTAAGAACATTCTTTTTATTGGATTCTCTCTTTTTAATGTGGTTGATCTTTTTTTTCCAAATTGGTGATCTTTAGGCGAAAAGTGTTTATATAACTTGATTTTGATTTAAGGACTGCTTTTTCTGCGCATTCAAAATGTTTTTTTTGTTTCTTGTTGACATGTTCTAAATGTTTTGAATCATAATATTCATTGCTACAGTTTGGAAATCAGCCTTGAAAACCAACTGCAACTCGATCGAATGTTTTCGAATAATTTCTTCTTTTTTCTGCTGTCGAACTTTGTTCTCCGCAGGTTCTCCCATAAATTATCATTTATGAATGCAAATCCAAAATTATCATTTCAGTACATCTGATTCATGCACTATGAATGCAGAGTTGATACTCGTCCAAATGGTTTTTTGTCTATAATTTTTCTGTGCAATGTAATAATTATTTTGCCACGTGTAAAAATTCGATGGCCATTTGAAATGGAATGGTATGAGATCATATTGAATTTTCGGCAATTGGAATCTATTTTCGAAATTTTTTCGGAATTTCTTTCTTCTTCTTTTTCTCTACCATTTATCTTTTGCGCCAAAATTCTTCCGTTATTTCGTTATTGTTCTCTTTACTTCGAGTGTAATTTTGTTTCTTTCCACAATAAGCCGTGCGAAACCAAAACATTTTAGCAGGATGGAGAATACAATGTAATACTCGATGACGAAACGTGATTCATACTATAACGAATAGAACAGTTCGTGATGAACTGACAATAAGCGATCTCCGAAAGAGACGAATGAAAAGTCTTTGATTTAATCCAAGATACGATTTTTCTTACAGGACATAACTTTTTTTTATATGATTTTAAACTGGTTCTGTTTTTTTTTTCGTTCATGATTTTAATGTTTTCTTTTGTATACCATTTCATTTTTTGTTTCGGTTAGGTACGATAAAATGTATATTCGTCTCAATAGATTTGGGGTTTTGGGAGATCGTAGTAGGAGAAGAAAATGAATGATTTAATGATTTCAGAGTGTGCCTCGTTACAATGGGTATGCCGTTTAGTTTGCACAACATTTCTCATAACTAAGCAATTCCCGTGTGCAAATAAAGTGACTGACAGTCATTCAGTTGTATGTAGCTGCAAATAACTAAAACTGGCTAAGTTGATTGAATTCAAGAATGTTGTATAGAAACAATCACTTTTAGTTATTCTTTCAGCCAGCCGTCTAATTTCGGACTTTTTGGCTACTAGATGACCATAACTGAAGTTGACTACAGTCGAATATTTTGTTCGAGATAATCACTTTTAGTTACTGATAGTCAGCCAAAAAGTCCGAAATTAGACGGCTGGCTAGTCAGTCACAAATTTTTCACACGGGTTATTTTTGATACCAATACAAAGCGATTTTTTTTTAACATATTGAGTGCATCCATTTGAGGGCATGCATCATCGAGTCATATGTGAGACATTTTATGCGCGCAGAGTTGTGTTGGAAAAATGATTGCAATTTAAATGATTATTAATGGCATATTTGCATGGACTGCTAGTGTCAAGTCACATAATACTAAACGCATCCATTCTTAATAGGAAAACAATGAAAAATTAATGGGTGAGTTTAATATTATGCAGCATTTACGTGCATTTACGTTCGACACTAGCAGTCGTTGCATATTTGTAACACCGAATCATCCCCATTTATTATCCACATACTGTTGTTCAAAAAACAAGAAGGAAAGAAAAGAGACCAACATTCTACGTCACAAAAAATAGCCGATGCAGTCGAGTTGCAGGAAGAGAGATTCAGAAAGAAAGCGAGAAAACTCAGTGCAACAAACAAAATGACGAATAACTTAAAGATAACATGAACTTACTACTTTCATCCGATATGAGAATTGAATTTATTCATTCTCCTTTGATTAAACACGAAGCGTGAAGCAATGCAATGCAACTGAGAATATTTACATACGGAAAAAAAATAAACGATATAAATACGATACGTGAACAAAAAGTGAAAAAAAAAAACAAAACAACAATTGTAAACAACAACAAAAACTGAAGAGAGTATTCGCATTTTTCTAGCATTTTTACACGACATTTTCTATTTAGTAATTATTTTTATATGATATCAGTAGGGTGGATGAATAGTAGAGCAAGACGCTGAAACGAATGAAAAAAGGAAAGAGATAAGAGACAGAGGTGAATAAACAAACAAATTAACAAGTCATGAAAACATATTTATTACGATTTGATTTGATATTTAACTAATTATGGCCTATAATAATTAATCCACATGTTTTTTTTTCATTTATAATTTCTCTTTAACCTCTTCTTTACTTGTATTTTTTCTATTCGTTTGTTACAATTGTCGCAACTAATTTTGAAAATGTATTAAATAATAATCAAACAACAATTTACTTTCCAAACAACAACAAAAACCGATCGATCGTTTTATTTATCAATATTTTGAAGTATTTCAGCCACTTGTGTCCTGGTGTGTCACAACTTGTGACCGCAATGAAGATGGATAAGCATAAGAAAAGCCACTTTCAATGGATAAGTATTTGATTGACTTATTGTTCTGCGTCCAGATCAAAGAAGACTGGCGAATTGTTTATTGATTGTGCCACTATCACAATATATGCGTATATAATTGTTTTTGTCGAAATTACCACATTTCTGCCAGTGATTTTTTCCTACAAAAGAAACATTTTCTTCCAATATTTGTTTTCTCTCTACAAATCAAATTCGATGAAAAAATCTTCGAAGAAAGCACCTTTCAAAACGGGCTTCTTTTCTTTTAACATTGTCGTCAACAGCAGCTCATGTTCTTTTGCATCGCTGTGCATCAATTTAAATTGTTCATCGCGAAATGTATACGATTTGGCATGGAAATTAAGTTTGCCAGGTTTTTCGTGAATTCGATAAATTTTATAATCGTTTAGTATGCAGATGATCTTGCTGTTGCTGAGAAAGTAGAATAAGAGAGGAAAAGAACAGAAAAAAAACGGTCAAAAAGGAGCTAGAATGCTAGGCTTCGATGCACACGTTTCATCCTTTGCATCACCCACACACATGCAATATGCTCTGTTCAAAGTTCAACATGGAAATGAGTTGAACATGCGCATTTTGTGGATTCATCAAATTCGATGAGTGCGGCGCACGTGGGTGCTTCTATTTTACATTTAACATTCGTAATAGACTGCACACGCGGATAATTTAGGCATGTATATCAAGTCCTAGAGCTTTATTTAACTGCTTTCAGAGAGAAATATCACATTTATACGACTGAACACATGTACGAAACAGAAATTTTTTTTTTAGACAAACAAAAGCAATAGCACATAAATTGAAGTGGAAACTCAAGAGCTTCCCATGTGATCTACTGTCGAGCATAGAGAAGAAAGCAAAAAACAAAAACAAACAAGCGTCGAAACAAACAAAAAAGCCCATTCTTATTAGCTGCTCTTATAGATGGGATCCATTAAAAGAATGGCCACAATTCAATTGAATGGTTTCCATGCGATCAAAATCGCATAATTTGCCAAATTGTGGATGCATTGAAATGACCATTTTTTTTTGTGAATGACGAGTAATTGAGCATTTTTGGCCGTTCTTAGCATCAAGGCGCGTTGCGAGAAAATTCAAGATTGTTGGTCAATTCAAACTCTCTATCAATCTCTCACTCGCGTTGCTTGTTGACAGATTCGATGCAATTCATCATTGCCTTAAATTCTTGTAATTTCCTGATCATACTTTTGATTTGATTTAATTTGGAATTTGGATTTACTCTCTTCGGTCGTCATTATTTTCTTCTCTTTTTCGTTCGTTGGTGTTGTATGCGAAACAAAAATGCGTCACTCGAAACGAAGTTGCAATAACAAATTATGTTGTCATCTAATGATTCAGATGTCCATTTAAAATGTTGAGCCGTGACCCGAAACGATGAAAAAAAAATTCATGGTGCAAACTGTGGAGAAAGATAAATGAGCTCTCTGATGAGACGGATTAAATGAGTTGGATGAGCCATTGAGCCGATGTTAAATTGGTGGCCAAAAACAAGTCGCCTAAATGCAATGATCTCTGTGAATGCGGTTGCCACTTGATGGTGTCCGTAAAAGAGTCGTCGATCGATATTGTTTACGAAAAAGGCCAATATGAATGAGAATATGACGTAAATGCATTGCACTGCGCTCGTTGGCGCGCACACCAGGGAAAACAAGATTAAGATCATGGGCTCTCATTAAAGTCAGTTTATCAGGGCATTTACCAAGCTAGTAATGTCTTTTCGCACTTAAAAGATTTATTAGCTCTTTATGGATTGTTATGAGAGTGCGGGTGTGCGCGCGCGCGTATTGCGTTCGCCATATGCGAATATGTGTATCGGATGCCTTGGGTTTGATGTCGAACAACAGCAAACACAACAAAAAAAAAAACAACAACAACACGAGAGCGATGGTCGTTCACATTTAATATAACAATCAGCATAGAAGATGTGATGCCTTGAACTTGTGAATCTGTCAAATCACGGCAATTTTGTGTCGTTGGCGGTGTTGCTTTTTTGTTGCTTTCTCTTTTTGCACGCTGTGTACTGTACGTTGTGTACTGTGTGCGCGAATAAAAATAAGTCAAGAAACGGCTTGCAATCATCGGTTAGTAAATAGAATCTTGATTTAGTCGCATCATGCGACAACGACGACGACGACGACGACAATGATGATGAGGCTACGGGAAGAAGTGAGCGAGCAACAACAAAAAATAATAATAATAATAATAACAACAGCAACAATCACAACAGAAAAAAAAACTTAGAAATCGGGCTAAACATCAAAAGCAATAAATCATTGAATTGAATCATTATATGCAATCATTGTGAGTCTAAAGTCATGCTCCTCCGTTCATCTGTACGTAGCTGTGTATGATTTGTGTATGTGCGTTTTTTCGCCATTCTTGTTGCGCTCTCTTTTTTGTTTGCTCTGCTCCAGTCGTTAAAAATCACAATTATTTATTTATTTTTTTCGGTCGCCTTAATTTTCTGAAACTGTGACTTCTCTCTTTCTGGCCGGGCGCGTGAGTGCGCTCATACGCTCATCTCGCGTTGACGAGTGCCGATCATACATGTTCGCACAACATTTTAGAGAGCCCATCATAGAGTAGCTATTGTACGTTGCCGTTGTTGATAACGCTATTGCGTTTTTGTACACGAATACTTGTTATTGAGGTACGGTCAAGGACAGAATAATAGCGCGAAAGAAAGGGAAAGTGATATCATCGAGGCTCGGTGAGCCCACCGTGAGCAACAACAACAACATATATTCAAATCAATTCGTGTGAAAATGAACTGTGAGCGAGAGCAAGAGAGCGAGATTGAGTGAGAACAAGTACGTAGAAAGGAAAAACAAAAATGATAGTTTAGACGTAAACGGTTTGCACTCGCACTCTTGCTCATCCAAAAGCTCAATTCGATTTATGTGGCGCGAGCGCACGAATGAAGCAGCAACAAAATACAAGTCCAGCCATTAGAGCCATTAAAACCGATACATCTATCTCTCTAATACACAGAGAGCCTGCGCTCTCTATGTATCGGCCACTATGGCGACCGGCTACTGCCAGTAGCACGCAAATATGTGCGACTAAACCAAGGTTAAATGCAATTTCGTCATTAGCTAAACATTGAACCATGAATGAGACTGATTATTTATCGAGTCGAATACATTTTTATAGCGCATTGGTTCATCATCATCTTCGTCAGCGCGCGATTTTGTTGTTGTTGTCCTTTTTTTTCTGTTGCAGTGTAGTTTTTTCTTTCTTCGTTTCTATTCTCTGGTTGTATGTAGTGTGTGTGAGAGGATGATGTGCGCGCCCGCACACTTGCTTCACTTCGCTTAAAATAAACAATTTTTCCATTGCAAATACATTTTAGTGCAGATTGGCGTGCGCCCAATTGACATAGATGTATGTTGATCCGGATGGAAATATCTAGTGTGTGACACTTTTTCGGAATTGCCGTTTCAACTTCATGATCAATCTGGATTCGGTCAGAGAGACGAAAAACTATCGTGTACTTTCTTTTTTGTTCCTAGCTATCCCCCTTGAGATAATTGTCGCGCGAGAGCGCACAATTGTTTTGTTAGACATTATCAATTCAAAATTGAGGTTCGCGGGAAATGTGGCATATGCGAGCAATGAAGTGCTTAATGGATGTGTCATGGTTTTCATTTGAAAATCAAATAATCGCCTGGTCACACACCCAAATCGGCACTGACCGAGCAAAAAACTAAACAGTTGAGAAAAAGTAGTTCACAACGATGCACACAAAGGTCATTTTAGAAGGCGAATAAAAGGAACTAAAAAGATTCCGCTGTTGCTATTCACTCATTTTTACTCACAAATCACTCTCTGAGATCTGCGGCACTTGGTGTGAACCGAACGAGGAAAAAAAAGGTCCCATTGGCGCGGTATTGGTTGTTTGCATTGCGGGTGCGCGACCGTCCCGAAAAATGCAGAAAGTGTTCATTCGCATGCTCTGTTTTTTTTTCTGCCCCCCATCCTGTATCATTCGCCGTTTTTACATGTTTGCCGCTAAGCAACACATTTTTGCATTTTGTATTCCGTATAAAATTCAATCGGACATATTATATTCAATGGAAAAGATCACTCGGCGGCTCTTTCTTTCACACTCTTCTGTGAACAAAACGGCAAGCGGCCAATCGATCGTTTCAATCGGGCACACACACACACACATTGCCGAAAAAGACGAGCGGGGGCATAAAAGAACTTTCATAAATATTAATAACGAAATTCATCGGAAGGAATTTCAGCTCAATCGAATCAAAGCGAACAGCATCGGTAACAGTAGCAAGAGCAGAAAAAAACAGCACACAGAGAGTTAAAACTTTGATATTATTCAACGCTACTTTTTAGCATTTGTTCGTTTCGGTTGTGGCTTTTTATTTCTCTCTCTCTCAATGATCAACTCGTGTATCGTATAGATGACGCCTGGTCAAATGCAATGCAGCGCGTTACAATGACATTCATGAATGTTGATGCTGAATAATATTTCGGTAGCAACAAGCGCGGTTGAGAAGCGCGAAGAGAATGAAAAAAAAAAAATCGCGCGCACGTCCTACGAAATAAGCGTTCTCATTAAAATGGTAAAATACCCAACAATTCCCATAAAATTGAGACCAATTCCGAAAATCGCTCTTCGGAATTTCGCGTTTGTATGTGTTTGTATCGACAAATATTTCGCGATCAATCGAAGCGCGTTCATGCGACCGAACCAGAAAAAAAGTATAGTATGAAACGATCGGCGCTCTCAACGAATCGAAAACAAGTGATTTTGAATTTGGTGCCGAATGGAATGCCGCAATCGTAACTGCAACATTTTCGGTTGATCGCTCTCTCTCTCTCTCTCTCTCTCTCTCTCTCTCTCAAATGCGGCCACGACATTAACACATTAATTCACCCACAAGAATTGCATTCACGCGAAAGTCGATCGCTCGTCCACTCAAACCGCGTGCCCCTGTACAATGTACATACAAATTATCATCGGGTCCATAACTCATCATCCTTATTGCATATATGCATAACCGTGGGAAAATAGAGCGAAAACGAGCTGTGCATTTGAACACGATATTTCCGTGCATAATAACAACTAAATTCACTTCTGACCTCAATCGAGAGAGAATTTCGCGCGCGCATTCAGAGCGTAATCATCTCAAATAAAAGCGAAAAGTGATCGAGAGTAAGTGAGAAGGAAGCAAGCAAAAAAAAATTGAGCCTGCGAATTATGAACGAACACATATATCTCGTACAATTTATGTTTCTTTTCCTGCAATTAATGAACACACAGCGAGAGAGAATGACGAGTGGGAGAAAGAAGAGCGTGGCAGTGGCAAATAATCCTTTCAATGAAAATTTAATTGTGTTTATATAATGCAATACACACCAAATGTCCACTATGCATTTATTAACTAATTGGAAACAGGATGTGTGACACCCTGGACATTTGCTGATGTTGACGATCCCATGCCAATGTGGCATATCGGAACGAGCAAGAGAATTTCAGCTTGTGCGATGCGAGAGCGAGAGGAGAAGCAAAGTGAATCGGCTCATTTAAGTTGCCTTCATTTCATTTTGCCCCCCTTTTGTGTCCATTGATCATCATCGGTCGCGTAATGGAATATGGGCTTTGAATAACGCGCAAAATTGGCACTTGTAAATTTTACTTATCACATATCTCACACATTGCATGCGAATCACACACTTGGACGTGCGCACGCACTTGGCTGCTCGTGCTCGGCCCTCTCGGTCCATCGTTCGCGAGCATTCCAACATTCAGATCAAATCAATGAGTGATGAATGCAGTCTTTTCATACGTTTTCACTCACTTGACTACTTGTTCTTCTCCATGCTTCATTGCACGTACTGCGAACCCATTACACACATACTCCATAATAAATAATTGGCACATTGCTTCTGATGCCCCGCTGTTGGTGTGATTTTTTTTCCTTTCTTTCTTTTCTTTCCTTCACACTGAACCCATGACCAGTGACCACAAATAGAATGCCATGAATTCATATTTACAAACATTAAATTGAATTAAAATCAAACACACTCGGAATAAATCGACACGATTAACATCACGCGAAAAGAGAGTATCGATTGTGCGTGAATAATTTGCCTTAAATGAAACCACTTAAATGTGGTGCACAAGGGGAGATAGAGAGAGTGAGAGAGACAGAGAAATGTGAAGAAGAAGAAGACGACGACGACAAAAAAAATGCATGCGCTCATCATTCATTTGATTATATTTTAATATGTATCCTCATTTTATGTTATTCTTGTCGGTCACATACAAATTTCACAGCGATTTTTAAACGCTGATCACTCTCTCTCTCTCTCTCACACACACACACACACACACACACACAACAATGCAATAGTGTAGGCTGTCAATACACATAAAACCGTTCCTTTCTCATTTGCCGTAAATCATCATCGTGTCATCGCACAGTGCAATTCATTGAAAAAGAGCATTCGCATATTCGAAACGAGAACGGGAAAAATATTGACCAAATTCAAACTAATTTCACATGAGATTCGTTAATGAGGCAAAGGCAAGCCGCTCGCACTTTCTCATACATCTATATTTATATGTATTCCTTTGCCTTTCTTGCTCGTTGTTGTTGTTGTTGTGTTGCTGCTACCGCCGCCACCGCCGCCGTCATCACCGGCCCCTCGTTGTGTGTTTGTGTTACTCATACCCGCCGCATTCTAACGAAACGCATACTCGTTCAATTGATTGTTCTATTTTTGGTGAGCGCCAACTATTTTGTTACTATTTTATTGTCTGAGTGTCGGTCATTGGCGACATGTACATGATGACTGTTATCTCTTGTGCTCTCGCACTCTTAGGCATTTGCTCTTTTGATTTGTTTTATTGATCTTTTGATGAAATCAACGTAATTCTCGCGCCAGACACATTGTCGGTCTTTTCTAAGTGACTGTGACACAGAATAACGCCGCAGCCAGACCAATTGAACGCCAGTCTAGAATAAGAGACAAAAATAATAACAATAAATTAATGTCATTAACTTTTCAATCGATCAATTATTATGATTGAAAAAATAATCATTTTATTTCGGAATTTCAAACCGACCGTGCTGCACTATCAGGTACATTGACTATTGGAATTTGATTTTCGCGCCATACAAGCACCAAATTGATATGAATTTGATCGTAATCACGTTTATGGAATTTTCGACATGAATTCGACATACTCTTTGAACGATACACCCTGAACGCAGATCAAAATCCGAAAAACGCATGCAAAAAACGATTAAAATGAAGAAAAAAAATTACGAAAAAAAACAAGAAACAAACTTCTTTTCATTTTCAAATGAAATTGCGTGCGAACCAACTTCATTCGGTTGTCACTTGGTCTACACTACACACACACAAATACGTGTCCGTTGGTTGCTTGCTTTAAAACAGCATATATACGTTCATACACACAACACACAACACACAACGACGAATATGATCGAAAAATTTCAAACCAACAGTTGCAATAATAACAATAATAACAAAACATGGTATTAGGCGGGAAAATGCAAAGCGTTCCACTTATTTGACACATTCAAAGGACTAAAGAAACGTAACGAAAACACAAAGCACTGTTTTTTCCTCTTCTTATTCCATCTTTGGCAAACATTTGGAAATTTGAAGATAAATTCATAGAATAAAACAGAGAAAATTTTAGCTTAGAAATTGTACGGTGAAATAGTTGGATTAAAGCAGGTTGTTAAAAGGTAGAAGTATGTTTTTTTCGGATGAGTTTTTTTCAACGTGTGTGTATGTGTTGTTTTTTACTTTGGTTGTAATTTTGATGTTATTTGAAAAGATTGGCTAAGACACCAAAATGTGTGTTTTCAATGGATTATTCTGTTCATTCTAATCGAATGAACATTTTTATCAATCTTTTTCCAATCAAAAAAAAAAATTCTATGTAATTTTCAAACATTTCTGCTTTCTTGGTTATGTTCAGTGAATTAAATGCATGTACTTTTTGGATGATTTTCCAGAGCCAGGGAGTTAAATCGATAGGAGATGTAATAATTTACATCAATACTTCTTAGACCGGATTATATTGGCCACATTGAAATCAAGCAATCACTCAACGGAACAAGATTCTTCGCGGTTAGTTGACACGCAAAGAGCCAAGAGAAAAGAACAACATCGGGACGGAGTATCGTGAGCATACATCAACGCATTGAGACTGAACGAGAGATAGAGTGAAAGCAACACAAGAAGAAATTACATCACTAAAATGGCCACAACACAAGTGAATCGTCGTCGTACAGCTTTGGCTGAAATTCCAGTTCGCATGAGCCAATTGCGTGTGTCAACGGATGAGGTGCCGGTGCTTCTGAATCGAACCGTCATCGACAGTCCATTGGACAATATTCCGCTTGGCTATTTAACACCATCACCATCACAAGATGAGTGTAAGTTTTGCTTTGGATTTCCATTATTTATTTCATTGAGTTTTCTCGCCATTATTCATCAATTTCCACAAAAAATCTTCTTCAATCCACAAAAAATGTGGCGACACGAAAAATTCGACTCGATTTTGGTGTTTTAAAGGAATATTTCGTCTCTGAATTCAACCGTATTTCTTCTTTCGATTTAACCATGTTTTTTCTCTCGTTCTCTTTCTCTCTCTCTCTCTCTCTCTCTCTCTCTCTCTCTCTCCCTCTCTCTCTCTCTCTCTTTCGTTCCATATTCAGTGATAATTCGCCAAAGAGGTCGTCGTCGTTCGATCAATTGGTCACCGGATAAAATTCCATCGTCAACAGCTGCACTACTCTCAATACTGCGAACACCAACGAAATCCACATCAACGATGACTCTACGTAGTTCGCCACGCAAGCGATTACATTTGGATAGTGTTGCATCATCGAGTGTGATGCTATCACCTCATTCGATAGGTCAATCGCCGACACGAAAAATACGTACACCACAAACTGTCGCCACACCGCTATCTGCCTATACACCACAAATGAAACGGTTGCGTTTCACCGAATCACCAATTGCTCAACAAAATCAAACGACGCCGTTGTCAAAAATCCTTAAGGGTTTATCCCAATCACAATTGATCAATGTGATTCAAGAGCTAGTGAACAATGAGCCGGCTATTGAAACAAAGGTTCGTAACAATCTACCAATCCCGGACATTAGGCCAATGGAAGAGCAATTGATTCAATTGAAGAAAAACATCTTTAAAAGTTTGCCAACATCACGATTGATGAAGAATACCGATTCGGTGGGCCATTCACGGGCCGCCACACATTTGGCCACATTCAAGAAAACCGTTGTCGATCAATCGAATCAATTGAACGAATCGGAAAATTGGGACGCACTGTTGGACTACACCTTAATGGCATGGCCCGTCGTACGCGCCACACCAGTTTGGGACAATAAGACACACAATTCGGTTCGGCGTAGTTGCTTTAAAATTTTGTCATGGCATTGCTTGTGTGCACTGAAAACGGCCGGTAATGCATTGGGCGAACAAAGACTGAAAGACCTTTTCAATCAAATGGCTGCGATGAAGGCGGATTGTGATGACATCAGCGCATGCGAACCTCATTTGGACAACATACTCGACAGCATCGCCATTTGATCGGAACATGAACATTGGAGAACATAACTGCGGCGACAGACTCACCAAATGTGCATTCTTCGCAAAAGGCCATAAAACAAGTCAACTAATTTGTAGTATGTCCCGTACAAAACAACGTAAATTCGTCAGTTAGTTTCCTTTTTTTATTAAGTTAAATTCATATTTCTTTTCTATATTTTTTTCCCCCTCTCTATCGCAATTCTATCTATTTTTTCCGTTCTCATTGATTTTATTTTGGCATGAATTCAGTAAAATATCTGTGTTGTCACATCGAAAAGTTGAAAGAAACAAATGATTATTATTGTTAGACAATATTTACTAAAAAAAAAAAATTTGAATGCCATATTTTTTAGATAGAAATTTATGTAATCTCATATCACTTTTAGCACAATCTATCAGTTTGTTTCCGAAATTTGGTTTCGACCGATTTTTTTTTAGTCGTTTCTCCCCTTCCCGTTTGTGCACCACACAAAATTTGCCAGCTTATTCCACATTTATATTTGTACAACGTCACTATTTCTACTCCTCTCAACCCTCCATGTGTGTCGATAGAAAAACTGAATTTTGCATTCGAATGAAAAAAAATCAGCACTGCGAATAGGCCATAAAATCAATACATCTTAGCACCAAATATTCCATTGTAGTTTCATCATATTAATAAATAAAATATAAAAACATTTATACATTTTTTGAAATAAAGAAATATACAAAGCAGTTTTTCCGTTGGTTTCAATTTCGATTTCGATTTCCATAAAAATTCTTTATTTTGCATTTGGTCAAAAAAGTGTTGGTTTTTTTTTTCAAATGTATACTTTGAAATATATTTGCATTGACTAACTCGACGAGAGACAACCTTAAAATGCTAAACAAAAACGTCTAAATAAACAAAATAAAAGAGCCGACGACGGAGTCACTTTTAAAGTCCAGGCATCACGTACGCGATATTATCCAGTATATTAACTAGAGTATCTTTTAGATGGCCAGGTTCATCCACCTCCGGTATGATTGTTGTAAGACACATTAACGGGCCGAGTGAGCATAGTAAGCTGTCCAACAGCACCGATAGACTGCCGGAAACGGTTATTTGACCCTGTGAAAAAGAGAAAAAAGAGGAAAATTGGTAGTTAAATGTCCGAATGAGTTTGAAAATGAAGGTGAATGTGTTTTAGACACCAAAAACAATGACATCCGTATCTGCTCACCTCATGTTCTTTGAGCCGTTGGCCGATGATTGCTAAATTATCGCCTAATAGTTTGAGATGTGCGGCTACTTCGGTCGGCCCGATGCCAGTGACTTTGTACGCTCCCGGCAATATTGCGCTTAAATTATTACTGTTATTCAGCACCGATTTCTGTTTCGATAGATCTTCATCCCTTGAGCTATTCGATGCGGTGGACCTTCGATCGCTTTTGGTTTTTTTCGATGGTGATGGTGATGGAATCACATCTGGTTTTGTGTCTTTTGTACGTTTTGGCTTGCGGCCCGGTTTCTTTTGACCCGGTTTATTCAAATATTTTGTGGTTAATTTGTCGCCGGTTTTCAATGCTTTTTTATTTTTGACGGTAACACGTTTAGCACGGCGTCGCCATATATTTTTCTCATTATTCGGTACAATGGCCCACATCTTGCTCAAACGCCGTGATGCTTGTGAGAAATCCATGTTTGGATTTGATTTTTGCAATTCTTGCCGTGCCTCTTTCGCCCACAGCATATACGCGGTAAATCGTGGTTTGCCTTTGTCTTTTCGTTGCGGTCGACTCAGTACAATTTCACCGTCTTTGAAAATCTTCTTTTTCGATGATTTCTCAGACATATACGCACTCTTTCGCATTGTCGTATCGATTGCTAGTTCAAAATCCTCATCAGAATCGACATCATTGTTATTATCTACATTCATTGCATCATCGTCATCGTCATCGTCCACATCGTCATCGTCGTCCGCTGAATATTTACTCGATGACAACAGCATGTCGATCTGTTTGTCGATGGCCACTTCGGGTTTCTCATGTTTGTTCGGTGTTCGCAGCAAATTATTTGTGGTGTGTGAACTGTTGGTTGCTTTTACAACTGGCTGGAAATACGCTTTGATCGATGATTTTGAATGGGCGCCAGAGTTGGTGGCCGACCGTTGTGATGCGATTTTTGTGGATGGACTTTTGTGTGCGGTGCGTTTCAGCACTTTGGCTGTGTCAATGTCATCGGGTGACTGAAAATCCAGCAATTTTGATGATTTCTTTCGTACGCGTCCACTTCTTGAAACTCCGGTTACCTCCAAATTATCTGCCGAACGAATGTGATAATAATCATTTGGTTGCGTTGATTTTTTTTTTAATACTCTCAATCACCTTTGCGGTTTATCGCAAATACAGTTCACAATTTCAATGGATTTTCTTACCTTTTCCACTCACTGGTGAACTTTCCATGGTGTTGATTCGATGTGTGCGGCTGAAATTCAAATTAAAATTTGTGATGGAAATGTTTTGCGCCCGCTAAAAAGTAAACAAACTTTTTTGTACATCAATTTTCTGCGGAATGTCAAAAATTGAAGACATCATTTGGAATCGTACGCATTGCGAGCACCCTCTTGCGGCTCTCCATCGAAGCGATCATTCTTCGCCCTCAGTGCTGCTGCTGCTGCTGTCGTAGAGCACATTGTGTTATGGGATTGCGTTTACGCATTCACATCATTCGAACGGCACGTAAACAACCGAAATGAAATGCGTAATTTTGGGCTGATGCCAGTAAATTGGTACAAAATTACGATTTCGAATGGATTTTTATTTTGTCTAGGTAAATCTAGCACAATTTCGCACAAATTTCCCCATCAATTCAGCAATTAATAATTCAAATGATGAAATACGGTATTTGTGAGTGTGTTACGCGCGGCGAATTGGTCTGTATTCACATTACACATTCCGACTATTTTCTTAGCCTTACCACTGACGCGCGGGTTTTTCGCTACTGCCTGAACGACATATATAACATCAAACTTGATTAATGCCGCCATGACATTTTAGTGGACGACCGAAAAAAAAAATATACACACCGATACCCAGCACATAGTAGTACCGAAACGAAACGAGAGAAGAAAAAAAAGAACGAAAAAAAACTCAAAGTGGAAAGAAAGGAATAAAATGTGTTGGAAAAAGTGTTTTTAATTCTGTTCGTTCGTTTTATTTCTACCGTCAAAAGTGTATCAAAATTTTTCGTTTGCAGTAGTTTACCCATCATTCGGATAGCATTTCCGAAACAACATTTTGATAGTAGGTTATACATTTTGGGCTAGAGAAAAATTCGTTCGTTGTTTTGCTTGTTGTTTGCATACAAAATCTCGGTCGGGGCCCCGAGTGAGTGAGTGAATGAATGCAAATCCATCATACGCTTACGACTCGAGTGTCCATCGACGATATTTAGCTCAGACAGAATAACAAGCAAAAACATTCGGATCCAGAATAAGACGTAAATAAATGTGGAAAATCTAACAAATTCTAGAATTGGCCGAATCGGAAAAATCAAATCGAGAAAATTGCATTGAGTGTCACACGACGACGATCGTGTCAACCAGTTTCATTCGGAAAAAAGTGCTTTCGACGAGTAAATTGGCCGACATTACGAGTTTTGTTGACTCTTCAATTGACTCGATCTGATATCCGTACCAATGTAATCCGTGCCGCGCGCATTGTGCAAGTGCTCAATTCAACACGCGAATTGCCATTTAAATCATACGAAACGCCTCGATTTCGTTTACTTAAGTTTTCTGTCAGTTCATTTAGTTTCTCTTTGAACAAAAACAAAGTGTAAATTTCTCACTGTGAAGAATTAGTTGGCACCTTCCAGTGTGATTCATGTGTGTTTTTGACAGCAAATTCAGTATCTGTCAATTGGATTGTTTGTTTAATTGAACTTACAAGTATTTAACATGTTTCATACAACTAATTGTCATTTTTTTCTATTCTCTTTTTCTCTTCCACACTTCGCTCTCGGTTTAGGACACCTTATTTTTTTTGCGATACACATTTTGACATTGCAACCCAATCTATCGTGTGATCAATGAACATTTTCGGCGGAAATTTATTGGCATCCGAGCTAATTTCACAAAATCGAATGATTACGATTGCATTCACCACGTATTACAAATTGCCTGGACACAAACAGCTCGTAACGAGACAAATCACAACGATTCCAACCGACAAGCGGAAAAAAATCCATCGAACAAGTGGTCGACGAAAGGGTTTTGTCGGCAACTGTAATCACATTGCATTCACACGCACCGAAATCGGGCGGCGCATTGATTCGGTGGTGAAGCGAAATTATTAACACACATACACAGAGAGAGAGAGAGAAAACAAGAGGGAGCGAGGGAGCGAGAGAGCGAGAGGGAGAGAGTAAACCGAGAAGAAGAAAGGAACACAGTAGCAACAACATCAAGTCATCGAAACATATCTTTGCTCTCATACTTTCACACGCACACACACAACCAACAAACATACACTTTACATAGCCGGTCAACGCAAAACCAAATCAAACCGAATCACCCATCATTTCGAACCAAACTTTATTCCGAACCAGAGACACATCGTGGCAGAGAAAATTGGTGATCTAACAAATGTAAGTGAATTTATGATTTAATTTAAGGAAAAACGAAAAAAAAAACCGAACATCCATTTTCATTATGACCAAACACGAGAGACAAACAAATATCTAGTGAATACCGCATATTCGCCGGTAGGCAAATCGATCCGAACAAATGACATGCAACAACACACCATGCTCATACCGTGAGCACGTTACACTGCACAAATTCGATATGACAGAATTTACCGTTTTGATAGAACGACCATTTGATTTGCAAAGTGTGATTGCACGACCACTCACTGCGATACTGCTCCAAATGAAGCACGTGTTAATTACAAAATAACACTTTATTTTTAAAAATAGCCATAAATAACGAGAGAAAAAAAAATCGCAAAATTCATAGAAAAGTCGAAAAAAATTCAAAGTAACAACGGTTTCGCCGGTGAAACGTTCTAGTTTTTAAGTAGTTTTTAAGCTTAATCAAACAAAATTAAAGTTCAAACGGAAATTGTGTTTCTTTCGGCACGTTTGTTCAATCGTTCGATCTCAATCATCCTTAAAATAATCAAAAAGTTCACAATCAACGATAAAACCAAAAGAAAAACATAGTCAACGAATTTTCCGGGCAAATCAATAGGCAATTCAGAGACATTTCACACACATTTTTGATATGTTTTATAATATTGGTCAAACATTTGTGCCATGCTACGTGCAAACACCCATGGTAATATGTTATTTTTTTCTGCAACTGTATAGAAAATTTGTTGAGGTGCTCGTTCATTTTTATTTTCTGATTCAAGGAAAACCGGGGAATTTTTTATGTTTTGATTCAACATTTTTGAAAAGTTTCATTCAAAGCCATTGTTTTTTTTCTCTCTTCCCTTTATCGAATTTTCAATAGATTCAACGATTTATATTTTTTCAAGTTGAGCGATTGATTTACTTCTTTTTTTTCTCTCCGTAAGTGAGATGTGATTTTTGGTTAAGTCTCTCTACGCATTAGAGCGTTCACAAGAATAAGATTACTGTTCCTTTTCCATTTATCAACTCAATTTAAGATGAGCCAAAAAAATTTCAACGTCAATGACAACAACCTGTGTGGTTTTTTTCGGTTTCATTTGCAGTATTACAACCAGATGCCATCTGCAATTGGTGGCAGTGTTCCAGTTGGTGTTGGTAACAATGCTAGTGGGACAATTGGTGGCACAGGCAGCAGCGGTGGTACAACGCATTCAACATCGGCAAATGCATCTGGACAAATACCGAACAATGAAGAATGTGGAATTCGTGATGTATGGCGACACAATTTAGAAGAGGAATTTCGTACAATTCGTCAAATCGTACAAAAATACAATTATGTGGCAATGGACACCGAGTTTCCGGGTGTGGTGGCTCGTCCAATCGGTGAATTTCGATCGGCCGCCGATTATCAGTATCAATTGTTAAAATGTAATGTCGATTTGTTGCGCATCATTCAGTTGGGCCTTACATTTATGGATGACGAAGCGAAAACACCCAGCGGCTACTCAACATGGCAGTTCAACTTCAAATTCAATATACAGTGAGTGTAACATGGTTTCAGCTTCACTTTTTCTCATTCAAATTTTAATGCGATCTCAAGTTGAATTTAATCCGGCAAAACGTAAGCCAATATTAATTTGTTACTTTTCTCATTCTACCCGCCTACAGAGAGGATATGTACGCTCAAGATTCAATCGATTTGCTGCGAAATTCGGGCATTCAATTCAATAAACATGAAGAGGAGGGTATCGATCCAATGGATTTTGCCGAATTGCTAATGACATCGGGCATTGTGCTGATGGACAATATTAAGTGGTTGAGCTTTCATTCCGGCTACGATTTTGGCTACCTACTTAAATTATTAACCGACCAAAATTTGCCGGCCGAAGAGGGGGAATTTTTTGAACTGTTGCGATTGTACTTTCCAACCATTTACGATGTAAAGTATTTGATGAAATCGTGTAAAAATCTCAAAGGTGGCTTACAAGAAGTGGCCGATCAGCTGGAGCTACGACGCGTGGGACCGCAACATCAGGCCGGTTCCGATTCACATCTAACCGGAATGGCATTCTTCAAAATGAGAGAGGTATATGATTGCGTTGAATTTCGTTTAGCTATAAAGAATTCGGAGAAGAAATTATTTTGGCGATGTTGTGATGACTACACAAGTGTGAAAATTGAGAATGGCAGCGGCAGCGACACGATCACCGACAATGGCAATGGCAATGGCATCAACGGCAAACTGATTTCCATCAGAGACGATAATGACAGTGATGACACTGAATCGAAACTGGATATCAATCACAATGCAATTGCAGCCGATGAAGCAAATGACAAAGTCATGTTATTCAATTGAACCGAACTGAATCAACAAAATCAATTCTCCATCAAATTCACACATCGAATCGTGAACACAATATCTTAAATTATTGTACACTTTTTTTCTAATTGATTTATACCAATTTTGGCACATTTTTTGTGTGTGTGTGCAAATGATCCATTTCCAAAAAGCATTTTCCAAAAGCAAAATTACAATTTCTTTGTATGATCCAAATGTCATTGCAAGCAATCAAATTGCTTTGCATCTTTTTTTATCTTGCATTTTTTTACACTTCGGTTGTTGATGGTTGATAGTGTTCTTTCTTCAAATCGATGAAATGCGTAGAAAGAACAAAAGAATAGAACGAAAAACAATTGTATGAAGCCATGCCGATAAATTCAGCAAATGTCACACGATTACACACACCAATCGCCCAACGCTAAAATAAAAACCGTAGATTTATCAATATCATTGTAGCCAGTAGTTCATTTTATTTCACATTCAAAATCGAATCCACCCATTAATCTCATAATATCTCTCTTCTCTTTCCCGTTTCTTTTTATTTTCTTGGCGCCGTATGCAGATGTTCTTTGAGGATAACATTGATAATGCAAAATACTGCGGCCATTTGTATGGCCTAGGCAACACATTTATAATAAATGGAAATAACTACCACGATAACGGCGATACAAACTCTTCATGATGCGATTTACAATCGATAACTCCGTCGCCGCCGTAATAACCGTCAAAGATCAATAAAAAAAATATAGCCTGTGTTACCATCAGCACCGGAGGTGTTCTCCCCACAATTTGGAATGAAGAAAAATAAATCCCAATCAGAACCAGATACGCAAAACAAAAACAATGAATGAAAAAAATGGTATCGTGGAGAAAAAAGCAGAGAAAAAAAAATTATTTAAGAAAAACATGAAATGAAATTGACGGGGCAATTTCGTGCCACACACACACACATAGCAACATCTCAATCATATGATTCTATCGCAGCAACAATTTTCTGTTTTTTTGTTTGTTCCTTTGTAATTCTTTCGTTTAAAAAACAAATTCATTCGGTGTAACCATCCATTTGTCCCGCATTCACCCGAATTTTCCTCTTTAATTAGCACTTTTTAATTTTCGCTTCGTTTTTTTATAGAAAAAGAAAAGAAACAAAAATGTCTGACTGTATTTTTTAAATTAATAATATTTGTGTGTGTATTTCACGTTCATTGCTTCACAATAATAATTTTTTAAATAAACATGAGAAGAAGATGAAGATGATGAAGAAAAAAAAAGAAGAAAACAATGAAAAAAATGCAAACAAATCAACAAACTCATGTGTTTGATTTTTTTCAGGCGTTGATGATGGTGATTTGCGGCGGCGTGCAAAGGAAATTTGCCGCCCGAAGCAAAGAACATCTAAACTGAGTTTACTGCGAACAACATCTCTTTTACGCTAACAGCAATTCGTCCACGAACGAGTCAGTGTGACGGTTGGTGTGAGCGAGACAGGATTTGACAGCAAACAATTTGTTTGTATCAGTTTAAAAGTTCTTTCCGCCCCAAAATCAAAATGCCGCCCCAACATCAAAATTTGAAGAGCAAAAAAAGGTCATCACTCTTAAAAATCAATTCTGTCTAGTGCAAACTCCAAAAGTGGTATTACTTTTACTTGAGTAATACTCCTCTAAAAAATAATACTATTGTTCGGAAAAAGTAATACTAGGTAATATTTGGATTATTTTTTGGATTATTGGATATATGAGAGATTCGTCGCTCAGGCTGTAATCAGTCTATTGCGAGGCGCCCGCTGTGAATACTATTTTTGTGCCCGTACTTTTTCTATATTTGTCAAGAGAGGGCTCTCAGGTCGCATGTGGTCCGATATACGAAGACCTCCATCACTTCCATTTTTGGCCCGTCTCTGTATTCCATCAGATTTTTCTGTTTACTCAAGTTATTCACTTCTAAAGAGCCAATCCAAACTACGCATCTCATTTTTGTAATTGAGTTTTCGATGAAGAGACATGCTCTGACACTGATATACCGATGTATTCACCAATATCAGGCAACAACCTTTAGCGGTAATTGCAATCAATCTAGGGGGTAGACACAACATTTAAAACTTGAATCTTTTTAGATCTTTTCAAATCTGTAGGAATCTCAAATCTCGAGCAAATTCAAATACTTTTGAATCTCTATGAATCCTTATGAATCTTCTCAAATCAAAATGGCTGACTTGTCAAAAAAGTCAAACAAATCAGTAAGATTTTTACAAATCTCTTCAAATCCCTTCAAATCTCAATGAATCTTCACGAATCTGAACACCTCTACACAAAATCAATTAAGTATTTTGAAAAACGATCGTATCTCAGATCTTGTGTCTATCCCCTAGCAATCAATACATGTATCGAAGACAACAACCTAGCGTTAGGCGCTCCATCTTACGTGCAATACCTGTACTCATCTTCTGTATATATTGCACGGGATCCCACGGCTTAAAGTGCCTCCCGGAGCACTCCACAGGCCTCCACGCCGGTCTTACTCCATCAATTCATAACCCCATTGATAAAACCAATGATATTTTGAAGAGAAAAGATTTTCGACCACTATGCGATTCAAACCCGTGTCCCCACGCTTACAACGCTAGCACGCTAACCAATACGCTATAGCTGGGTAATATTTACATTACCAAACCCAGCTAGGTAATATTTACATTAGTATTACTTAAAGTAATACTAATACACAGTATTACTTATGAGTTGTTTGCCCCTCGGGCCCAATCGTTCCGACCAAAATTGGCCTGTGGTACGGTTTGTACCCTCAAACATATTTGCTCTGGGTTTATTATTATTATTTATTGACACCGCCAAATGCTGGCTGTTTAGAAAGTTAGTTTACATTGTTTTACATAAGTTAAGTAAGTTCGGTAATAACGTTCTTTCGCTTATATAACGTAGTTGTTTGTATGTATAGTTAACAGTAGTCATATTTTAGTTAGAATTTAGTTTGAATCATATAGGTAAAGAAATAGGGTTGTAAATGTGTCGAAAAATAATCGAGTAGATGAATAGTAAATAAATAAATAAATAAATAAATAAATAAATAATGTGAAAAATGAGAGAGTAAAAAGCAATCAATAAGGTAAATTGAAAAATACTGTGAGTGACTAGGATCATTTAGGCTTTCTTTAAAATCGTTAAATTCATAAAGTTTAAGTTTGATTTTTAAGTTTGAGTTTGATTTTATCACATATTTCTTGTATATTCACTGCTGTGTATATTTGCTAAGTGTGATTTCGACTGCCTCTTTGGTTTATGGTTTATGGTTTGTGGGAATTTGATTCCATATTTTGGTTTGTGCTCCTCAGTATCACAGTCCTTTTGTCATCGTTATGGTCCATCCGGTGGCGTTGTCTCAAACTACAAGAACAAACAATTTCCTTAAGCTTTTTGAAATGAATGAGATAAAAAATGACAACCTGGGTTTGTGCTTTCTTTGTGTTTGAACCGATCAAAAGAGAGCACTAAGAAAACTTCACCTTAGCCTTCCATCACCAATTCCATCACTCTTTACTTTCGTCCACGAACTAAATGCATCATCTGGCAGGCTGATGAGTTTTCTCTTGAAGTCATGATGTGGCAAAGTAGGGTCAATGCGAAGAGATGCGAGATTGAATACATGGCAGGCGACGTTAAATGGCTGGAGATATGAGTAATCGTGACTATACGTTCGTAGTTTGACAAATTCTGGATTCCTAAGACACCTGGTCCCTGGGTTTAGTTTCATTTTGTTCCTCAAATTTGGTGCTTGTGTCTTTCCACTAATCAGACCATGAATAAATAAAACAGACGCATTCACTCTCCTCCTGATGAAAGTTTGCATTCCAGCTTCCTCGCACCTCTCAGTGTATGGTCTCAAGACGTAGTTGTTTTCCTCTCTGTGTTGGTGATCGCCATTGTAAAAGATCAGCATTTGCTTTTGCGTACTTCAACGGCTTTGCGATACTCGAAGGTGTTCGGCGACCATATTGTTGATGCAAATTCCAGGACGGATCTGACGAGTGAACTGTACAATATTTGTATGGTGTCTTGGTCAAAGTGATGGGACTGTCGCTTGACAAATAGCCATGCCATTTTGGCTTTGTTGGTCATGTAGACAATGTGTGAGGTGAAGGTTAACTTGGTATCCATTAGAACACCTAGGTCTTTGATTTCGGTGACATTATCAATGACTTTGTCATTCATGGTGTATTTATACTCCTTTTTCGAGCCACGTTTGAAAATCATCATCTTGCATTTCATTATGTTGACGAGAAGGCCATTTTTTTCACACCAAGACATGAAGTTGTCAATGGCTTTTTGTAGTCTGCTTGCATCCTCATCAGTTTTAATTATGGCTGCAATCTTCTTATCATCAGCAAAATTCAGGTAGAAGATGTTCGATAAATCATTATCAATATTGCTATCCGAATCGTTGAAGAATATAAGGAAAAGCAATGGACCCAAAATTGTACCCTGACCGACGCCTGATGTGACTTTGAACGTGCTTGATTTAGCTGACTTGACTCGAACATATTGAGATCTATTTTTTAAGTACGATATAAACCAATTCAAGATTCTGTTTGATACTGGAAAAGTTGCCAATTTCTCAATCAGTAGCGATGGATTAACTGAATCAAATGCCTTTGCTATATCGGCATAAAAGACATTGAGCTGGGCACCACTCTCGAATGCGTCGTGTGCCAGCGTTGTAAGCTCCATCAAATTTGATTCAATGTTTCTATTTGATAGAAAACCGTGAGTTTTCGATTTATGTGGCGAGATAATCATTTTTAGCTGGCAGTAAACAACGCGTTCAGAAACTTTTGCCAAATTTGGTAGAACGTTTACTCCTCGGTAATTAGAAGCATCAGACTTCTATCCACATTTGTAAATGGGAGTAATTTGCCCCAATTTAAACTGTTCAGGGTAGCATCCATCAGGAAAGGATCGCGAAAAAATCATGGCCAAAGGGTGACATAAAACTTCAGCGCATTGCCGGAGAAAAATTGAAGGAACGCCATCATGCCCACTTCCTTTGTTGAGATCCATTGAACTAAGGACCGAATATACATGTTCACCTGAGATTTGTATTTTAAAGCAGTTTTGGTCACATCTGCCTGCGATAAAAGTTCGCAAATCTGTGTCTTCATCATGTTGAGTGTAGACATGCTGGAAGAATTGTGAAAACACATTCGCTTTTTCCAAATCATTTGTTGCTATCTGCCCATTGTAGTTGATTATGCTGGGAAGAGAGTTCGAGGTTCGCTTATCATTAACGAATTTCCAGAAAGATTTTGGGTCTGATTTTAGGCTCGAAGCTTTTTCACGAATGAAATCATTATGCCGTTGTTTACGATATTGTTCAAAATCATCCTTGGCTACACAAAAGGGTTGTTCATTCGCATTTTCGGGGTCAATTTTTCGTTGTTTACACAGCTTTTTATATTCGGAATTTCTTACGTTTTTAAGTCTGGATAGCTCCCTGTTGTGCCAAATTGGCTTGTTTGTAGAACGAATGGTAGCTCTTGGAACAAATTGTTCAAATGTGTTGTAGATAGCAGAATAAAGAATTGATGTCATCTCGTTCACATTCGTTATATCAGTCAATGCGTTTACCAGGTTCAAATTTGAGAGATGCTCCATAATTAATTCAAAATTTGCTTTCCGGAAGCAAAACATAGAATTCGATTCGCCAGCTGGAAGCACTTTAGGTGAGCATTCCACCGTGCACATCATTGATACATGACCATTATCAGATTTCTCAATCGGAAGTATTAAAAAGTCAGCTTTGCTAACCACGGTCAGTTCAGGCGTATTAGTATAGATCAAGTCAAGAACTTTGTTAAATTTATTTTGAAAATTGCACATTTGAGACAGATTCAGATTCATCATTGATGATGTTACTTCTCTCGCTATGATCGCTTTCATACACTGTGAATTGCCAATTGTTGGAATGAAGTCAAAACCATCGTCATTCATTGTCCAAGATGCGGCTGATCCCAGGTTGAAGTCGCCCATAATTAAAAGCGTGTCGTTGACGCTAGCGTCCTTTTGAAGTTGTTCAATGGCATTGAGATGATTTTTACCCGACGAGAAATTTGCGGAATATCGCATTGCGACTATTCTACGTATAGTCGCAATACGAAAAAGTCCGTCGAACGCAGCCAACTTCACGTTGGTTGTACGAAGTTTCAAGTCGAAATATCACACTCGATTCAGTTACAACTTCACATTTATCGCAGCGCGAATAGTCGCAGGGTATTCAGCGATAACATTTTGCGGCAACTTTTATTGTGGATACCTATTCGCATTGCGAGTTTCCGCACTCAAAAACGGATATGCGACGGATAGTCGACGTACACCTATTTCACCGCAAATTTCTCGTCGGGTTATATGTGTCAATAGTTGCATGGGGCTGAATGTAAAGACAGTATATGTAGATGAAATCAGATAATCAGTTTGAGCAATGTTTTTCAACTTCAGCGTAGAATTGAGCTTCCATCAACAGAAAACGGGGAATTTCAGCCATCGCGCAAATATTCGGCAAATTCGGTTTATTTTGAAACGAAAAACGAGATGAGGTGGATTGACATGCGTGGTTTTATCAAAAAAATTTATGGTTATATTTTGACAGCTTTTAATCGCTACCCACAATAAAATTCACTGTAAACTTAGTAGTCACAATAACTTAACAGTGAAGAGTCACAGACGCAGTGAGCACACGAATGGGAATAACGCATACATTCATAACATACACACAGTAGGCTGTTGAGCGTGCGTGTATGTATCAAGGGGGAAACTACTACTACCGCGTAATTCATATTAAAACAATCTAGTACAACACAAGTGAGCACCACTCCACAAGCGGCAATGGAAGCACTATTGAGCCTCCCCAAGCTAGAGAAACACATCGAAGCTGAGGCCAAGAACACCGCATACAGTCTACGAAGGTGCATTACTGATGCACAGTACATAAATGCAAAACACACGAACATAATAAAATCCCTTTATGATCAAAATCGCACTATAGCAGGTGCGTGTGATTATATCAAAACAGTGTATATGTTCGACAGAAATTATAATGTCATCATACCACAAAAAACCGACTGGACAAATAAATTGTGTAAAATCAATTACTATGCGCACGTCTACTTCACAGATGGCTCTGTGAAAAAGGATGGTAGCGGTTATGGCGCTTTATACATGCGCGACCACACAATCATCCATGGACAGTGTGGAAAGTATGCCAAAATAACACAAACAGAAATAGCCGCAATACATGCCATTAGGAACAAGCTCAAGGGGCCAATCCAGATTTATAATGACAGCATTGGTGCTTTGAACGCATTGAAAAGTGCTACAATAAATAGTGAATTGACCCTTGAGTGTGTGCAACTTCTAGAGCAACTCTCATGCTCAAACGAGGTCACCCTTATCTGGCTGCCAGCACATAGCGGTATATACGGTAATGAAAAGGCCGACAAGATTGCAAAATACGCAGCGACGGAACAATCATTTGGTCCCGAACCCCTTATAGCAATCGAGCAGCCGCTGATCAAAACAATGAACGACACGCGGTTATGTGATCAAATCTCTCTTATGGAGAGGCACAAGTGGATGCGAGCACACCAAATGCTTCATACAAACTGTCTCAGGCCGTGTATCCGACCAACTCATTGAGATGAGCAAAAATGACATCCGCATAATAACAGGCCTCATCACCGGCCACTGCAAGCTGAATCAACATCTTGCACGTCTGGGCATTAGAAATGACCCGGACTGTGATCTATGCGGGCAAAATATGGAAACAGCTAAACACTTTTTGTGCGAATGCGTCTCCCTGTCAAACCAACGCAAAAAACACTTTGCGAAGTCACCCATAGAACCGGGCGAAGTTTGCAAAAAAAAACATCAACAATATTTTAAAATTCTACAAAGATTGCAGCACGAATTTTCAACACATTCTGCGCGCCTTCTAATAAAACAACTACTAGCGTTGATATCACCAACGCAAATCGGGTTATATTGCAAAACACTAATAAGCGTACGCAATGAACTTATCAGTTCCCTGATTCAATCCAAAATCCAAAAAAGTACAACACAAATTCTGAAAAATTCCAAAAAATTCTGCGCAATTCAAAACAATTGCAATCAATTCCGATGTTCCTTAGTCAAATTTGGTGATTATCAACTCAAAATATCGCAAATATAGGAATATTTACCATTCATTTGAATGCATATTGAAGATTTTTACTTCCAGAACATATTTGACTTGGTTTGATCTACAAGACTCAATTCTAGCTCTGTTTTCTATTTTGAAAATATTTTATGTATCATAAAGCCTTTACCTATTTGAAGTGAAATATTGAATTGGAAGTGAGACCTATGTACAATTAAAAATGCCCCATCTGAAGTTATTTCGATAAGATTGAACATCTATGCGCTTAAGCATTCCTTTAAGATGCTAAATGACCCTATATTTGCAATTTTTGAAGTTGATCATCATCAAATTTGATTTAGAAACATCGGAATTGATTGGAATTGGTTTGGATTGCGCAGAATTTTTTGAAATTTATCAGAATTGGTGTTGTACTAGATTGTATTAATATGAATTATGCAGTAGTAGCAGTTTCCCCCTTGGTATGTATGCGTTATGCTTGTTCGCATGCTCACTGTGACTGTGACACTTTACTGTTAAGTTATTCTGACTATTGAGTTTATAGCAAATTTCCTTGTGGGTGATGAATATCACAGCGATTAAATTGTCATTTAGTTTGATAAAAACACGCATGTCAATCAACCTCATCTGGCAATATTTCGTTTTAAAAAAAATTTGCTGAATATTTGCGCGATGGCTGGAGAAATTCCCCGTTTTCTGTTGACCGAAACTCAATTCGAGCGTAAAGTCGTCGTTTTTTTGGCCTCGGTAAGTGAATCATATAATTTATTGAAATTAAGAATACACTATCATTTTAATTAATTATTATCATTTTTTTCTTTCATTTTTTCTCTTTCTCATGAGGAATGAAGTATCATAAATAAATTAGTTAAAAAACAGCAAAATAAAAACACAAAAATCAAATTAAAAATTGTATATAGATAAGAATAAATCTTTGATCAACAAACAAACAAAATGTAAAACCACACCAAAGGTGATAAAATGTAAGAGGGACAAATGTCCTGTTTTTTACACCAAAACAACAATAAAATAAAAAAAATATCTCATTATTCAGCGTTTTTGTGGGTAAAATGGTCGAAAATGGCCTCCTACGATGTTTTGATCTGAGAAAACTGCTATGCGAAACAAACCAAAATATACCAATTTTTGTTCCATTTTGACTTCAAATAATCGCTTCGCTCGCCTTTCGAATAATCCTTTGGTAGGAATATGGTACGAAATAGACGACAGTAGTTAACTTTAGTTACAGTAGCCTGATACCTATTTTTCAGTCAATGTGTCCAAAATTAAACGACTGTTCGAGAAATGACTGAAGACGACTATTTTCATACAAGATTCCGAGAACACATTTGACTATATGTGTATTAAATCAATTTTAATTGATTTAACCCTCTAATGCATAAATTTTTCCCAGGGCTGGGAGTATTGGTACTTGGTTGATTTTTGGCCATAGATAGTTAAAAAAATATTCATATACCTGTATACCTCATAGTTTAGTCAGAAAATGCGATTGACATAAATCAGAGAACAATCAAATCCATTGTTTAAAAGTGTCAAAAATGTGTCTTGGAGTTCGAATAATTTATTTTGTCAAATTTTCGACGAATAAAAATTCCCTTTGAAGCAATGTGATCCGATGTACGGTTTACGTTCTACAGGTGTTCAAATTATACCCGTCTAGAGGCGGTTGTATGCATTAGAGGGTTAAGCATTCTGGAAATCGAAGTTAAAGAATACGTTTGTAAATTTTTGTCTAGTTTAGTACGATTTTCGTTTTATCCTCAAAAATCACCACTTCGAATATTCCCAGAAAGCCTCCCTTGCATTGTTCTAATACTTTTGAAAAATTGAAAACCCTCACGAAATTTTTTTCTAGTTACGCCACTGGTCTTAGGCGATTTTCGTGTGTTTCGTTACTCGAATATTTTTTCGTGTGTTTCATTTCAATTGATTCCCGAGCTATTGATGACGTCAATCGCATTTATCACATAATGCAAATTGGGTAACTGACTTTTCTCCTCCGTTTGTCTGAATCAAACGGACATTTACGACAAAACGGACCGTGGTGCCATTACCTAAAGGGAGTGTAGACACCGGGCTGGTTTGATGGTATAGAATACAAATAGGTGAAATTTCCCATGGATTCTCAGAATTTGGCCAGATTCCAGTACGTTCTTTTTTATGTACATCTGTAAAGTCATTTTGCCTATGTTTTGTGTGAAATTTCACGACAACGCTAGGAAATTGGAGTGCTTGAATCAGGTCATATCCTTAGAATTCATCGTCCGTATGCGCACGGTATAGTGTGACTGCTTCTTCTTCCTAACTAACACATCTATACATGTAAGTCGACATATTGGTTAAAATGTTCACAAATGGCACTCAATACACTCACAAATGGCACTCAATACACTGTATACATTTTCAATATGGCCGCGCCCTTTGTGTACGACAGTGTGAAGAAAAAGAAGCAGTATTATAAGAAACTGTGTATGGGTTTACATAAGAATGGAATTCATGGATCTATGTTTTCTCTGTAAAAAAATAAATGATATTTCATGTATAAGTTTTAGTTTTGGTAGTTCAGATGAACCAAATCTTCAATCGTGATTTGAAAACAATGAAATGCCATTGTTAAAACCTGGGTTAAGACAGTCACACTAAATTGTTCGCAAAATTCAGCCAATATCTTGTATCCTTTGAATTAAAAACTCACAATAAATAAAATTGTTTTTAAATTTTACGGCAAAGCTTTGTTACGCAGAGTTTTAATTTGTTTTTTTCTATGAACAATACACAAACAACAGCTATGTTAAAAAACAAAAGAGAGAAAATGTTATGAAGATTTCTTTTGATCGATCATAAACACGCACACATGCCCAAAGTCAAATAATTGTTTCAACTCCAGTTGATGTAGTGGAAACAGCTGCTTCAGATCGAAAATAGACTTCGTTGTTTATAGTTTGAAGAATATTTCTATTGACTAGATCGAGAGGAGAGTAAGTTCATCTGACTTTGTTATGAAAGAGAAGAGTAAGTTTCTTTCGACTCAAAAATGGTTAAAGGCGAGTATGTTCATTTTTGGCGGGTCCTCGTGGTTTTCCACGGTTTCCGCGGAACTGCTAAGGGATAACAACTTGGTGTCTTCGGCAAAGTTGTAGCACTCGAGGTCTTCTATAACATTGCTGAAGTCAAATATCTCTTATCACTTATCAGTTCCGCGAAAAGTGCGAAAAAAGAAAAAAAAAGTTCTATATAAAATTTGCTTTTTTATGTGCGCGATTTGCGCGCAACTGATAAGAGATAAGAGATAGATATCTTCAGCAATGTTATAGAAAACCTCGAGTACTACAACTTTGCCGAAGACACCATGTTGTTATCTTTTATCAGTTCCGCGAAAACCGTGAAAAACCGCGGAGGCTAGACGGGATGCTAACATACTTCCTTTTAACGCAGATAGAATCAACAGAAATCATACTCTCCTCTTTCAAAATATATTAGAATTTTTTCACATACTCTCCTCTCGATCTAGTCAATAGATTTGATGAAAAGCGTTCGATAAATGGCTTAGGTAGTACCTAATAGGTACAACTTCTATGCTATGTTTTTGAAAATTCGATGGACCAAATTACAATGAATATATTTCTTAACATAATACCACTCTCATTTGCTGTCTAATCTTTTCTAAAAATAAATTCAGACCCATTGGTTTCAAAAAAAATAAATCTTCGTTCAATTTTCATCTTGATCTTTTTCGACTCGACATTTTTTGGCGAAAGGAAACTACACCTTATAAGCTATAAACTCATGAGACGATTCTTGGATCAAACAGTCATTAGGTTATCAGGACTTGACAGATTTCATTGCCTCAAATATCGCCCGAGCCAAATTAGCTGAATAAAATCCTTTACAAGTATATACAATAGAAAATGCAGATCTGTTCGTGGATGGGAAATGGTATTAGTGATCCAAATTCAGTGATGTAGTTGTATCGTTTTTCTTTTCTTCAATAAAACCAAGAAATCTCATTTCGAAGAACCATTTATTTAAATAGATTTTACAGTATCAAAATAATTATCATCTACGTGAATACATGCTCCTCGTTTGTCCGAGCCTCTGCCGTATCGAACCTCTAACCATTCATTGTTCGTTACAACACCCTCTGGAATACACTTGCTCTTTTCATTTCCAAGTATAATTTCAACTCGGGTACGATTTCTGACCAAACACAAAACTGATTCATAGCTTTCTAAATTAAAGTCTAATATTCCAGTATAAAGTTCGAATTTCCTTAAATTTCCACCATATTTCAACATATTTCCAATGTTTAGGATTGGCATAGGGTTTTCATCGCAACACATCATCTCGATCGTCTCTAACGCAGTTTGTGTTTTAATCAAATTAGCTAGCATTTCGTTTTCGTTGAACAAATTTCTGTTTTCTATTCCAGTAATCTAGGGGATTCATGCCAAATTTTATTTAGCAAAATCTATTTGTATTATTTAAATCATGTAAAATTCACGCTAGATTTCAAATATTTTGTATTATTTCCCGAATGCGTTGTTATTGTTCATATTCACCTTGAACAATATGTTCTGGAAGTGGGTTTTGGTGGATCCTCAGGATCGTTCAAAACTGCTCCCGGTTCTGGAAGTGGGTTTTGGTGGATCTTCAGGATGGATCAGACTGGGTTTGACAATGCCCTGGCCCATCCTGAGGATCCACTTCCAGAACCAGGAGCGGTTTTGAACAATCCACAGGATCCACCAAAACCCATTTCCAGAATTTTTGAAGCGATAATGACGACAACAGATTGGACATGGTTCTGCTGACAGTCGGTTTATTGAACAAAATTGAGCAAAATTGAAATTATGCATACATATCTGTTTAATATGTTGAAACATAAACAAATTCATATTATTTGTTCATATTTTAAATATGGAAATTGGCGTGAGTCCCCTAGCCAGTAATATCTACATGTTTCAATGTTTTTATAGTCTTCAAATCAGAACATGAATCGATTGGCTGGTCTTCTACAATAAATAAATCGACTACTATCGTTTCGACTGGTACCTCATTTTCAGCAAAAACATTAATCATTATTTTAAACGAGATCGTAGTTTTCAATTGTATCTCAAGATATTTGAGCTGATTTAATGCGCCCAAATGTGGTAGATTTGGATTTAAGATACTTTTAGTGCGTCTTAACCGCAAATGTTTGAAACTCAATTCGACAAGGTCCATTAATTTGGCACCAATGGCTCGCAATATTAATGGGGTCAAATCAGAGCAAAAACTCAAAGTTAAACATTGCAATTGAGGATTTAGCGAAACGAATTCACAAAACATTTCGTCCGTTATATAATTTGGTCCACTTACACGTGGAGTCTCTATGATTTCAAGCCATTCCAATCGTGGAAATTTTCGTATATAATTCGTACATCTTGGATCTATATGTGATATGCTTAATCCTTTCAAAAGTGAGACCTGTTCGAAGTTTTTCGGTAAAGCTGAATCTAAATACAAAATTTCCAAAGCAGGAAATGGCATTTGTTCGAAATCTATGGTGTGACACATGGTGTGGCAGTCAATATGTAATTTTTTCAATGTTTTGCCGGTGAATTTTACAATTGATTCAAATATTTCATCATTATGCTCTTGATGTGCTGTAGTTTGGAATTGCAATCCTTGAATTGATGGTCCAAACGTATTCAGAAGTGCAATTGCCCGTGTCGAAGGTACTGATTTCTTAGGCTCTTGCCACTGCATTTCATTCAAATATACAAATTTGAACTGCGCTCGGAAACAGTTTTTTGCGCTTTTTTGAAATCGTTGACAAACTTCCGACATGTTGAGATAATCTTCTAAACAAAGTATGCGACGAAAGATTTCGTCGATACAGTCATCGATCAGGACATTCAGAAGATTTTTTGGTGAATCATGTGCGGGAGGATCCATTTGTTCACTGTGAAAATGGGTATATCTATAGGTTCGTGTTCTTGGTAGTGCAAATATATTTATTCTATTCAATAAAATCTCGCATCAAGATTTGAAAAAATAAAATGCCGTTGCTCAAGCACTAACATTCACATTTTTAAAAACAAAATGAACAATTCAGTTCACAGAATTCAGCTACTGAATTGTGAACTATGTTACTATTGTTAACTATTCTGCACAATTTCAATTTGTTAAATTTGATATTTAATTTACTAAAATCAATACAAAAATTCAATTCATAAGGATATATTATGAGGTCTGTTTTTAATGAGACATAGCTACTTCTGAATATACACACACTCACACTCACACGTGCACACAATAATGCAATGAAAATATCTACTTCAAATTGAAAATAGGCTTGATACAATATCAGCCTATTTTCAATTTGAAGTGCCATCTAGCGAGAGAGAAAATTTAAAAATATTGTTGTTATCAAATGCTTGTGGAGTAAATTCTTTGTAAACAAAAGATATCATTCAATCTGAATATTTTAATATCCATGTGAAATTAATATTTGAAGAACATTTGCAGAATCTTGGTGGAAAATATCAGTATATGAATAAACTTTGTATATACACAGTATATGTTGTTCGTTGAATAACAGAAATCCGAGTTTTGGTCATATGTAATTCTAGTGCCAAACCAAGGTTTTCATACAAACTTCCCATCAGACGGTCTCCCGATACTGAGTGAGAGTAGAAGAGAAATAATCAAGAAACTCTTGGATAATTCTTGCATCAGCTGAAGTGTAGAATTTATGGAAAATTTAATTTGAAAAAAAAAACGACCAAGAAAATCGAGGCACAATTTTTCACAAAAATTTTAAACGGAATTCTCGAAATCATTTATTCACTGAGTTAGAACTATTTTTTTACTCGATTATTATTTGAAATAAATAGCGATCGTATGTCTTCATATCCATTTGAATTGAGCGACATCTGGTGTTGAATGTGCATGGATTGCAGAAGGAATGAAGATGGGAAAAATAGCTACAGCTATGTGATTCAAGGAAGATGTGAATGGCAAAAAACGCATTGTTTCATTCAATTGTAGCTAATCCATTTTTGCATGAGCCTCTGTCGACTATATGTCGCTACACTTATTTTCTTATGTGCATTTGATGATTGCAAATTTTCTGTGTCAAGAACTGTTTGGCAAAGAATTGAATTAACAAACGATGAGTTGATTCTTTTGCGAATTCTATATGACTGTTGTCCTTTCTATTCAAGCAAAATATACACGTAAGTATTGGAGGCGTCATCATTTTGTTTTTAAACCGTTTGTGTCGATGTGAAAAAAAAAATGCATCAAGACCATATGCATTTCATACCAACAGCATTGATTGAATGCAATGAATAAATAATGCCATCTCAACTGTGTATTTTTTTCTTTTATTGCTCCGAACAATTAAAATATTGAATACGATTTTCTCGAAATCAATTCAATTTCCTTGGTTAAATCTTGACAATTTCTATGCATTAAAGATACAAATGGAAGAAAATAATTCTATGTTGTCGTTTTGATTTGTCTGTCTTTCGTTTGAATTGAAATCAAAATCGTTTCGTTTCAGAAAAGAAGAAGGATGGTAGAGAGAATGGGGAAAAAATGTTTGTGTCCCGACGGTAAATTTGGTCTATATTCCATCACTAGTTGATTATTTGTTTATTTTTCGTTCTTTAGCTAGTGAGAGAAACAAAACGTATAACGGGTTCGTTTTTTAAAACTATTATAGAAATATGTGTTATATTCTAATCATGAAACTGACGCAGCGACTTCTCGAAGATTTTCCTGTAAACAAAAAGAAATAACAAATGAATTTTTGTATCTGGTTCCCCAAAATAAGAAAAAAAATATCTTACTTCTGATCGCAAAATCCATGTTTGGTTTTACCAAATGAATTTGGACCCGATGAAGTCGGCGTATCACTGACCAAGAAAAAAAAAGAAAATTAATTATGTTGCATTTGGTTATTTCGACAAAAGGGCGTAGTTTGTAGCATGCTTCGAATCAAATTACCGTCCAATGTTGCGCGAATATTTGACTGGCGCTTCCTCTTCGTCGTCATCATCGCTGCTGTCATTATTGCTAAATGCTGAGGCGACTGTTAACTTTTTCACAGGTTCAATGGGTTTTGGTGCCGCTAGTTTCATTTGTACTGGCTGCAACACACATTTCGAAAATACACATTAAATTCACATTGCAGACAATTTGTTTTGTGGATTCAGCTAATTGTGTTTGTAGTGGTTTATCCACGTGATTTGCGGAAATGATTGTACAATTTCAAAATTGGTTCGACATTACCTTGGCTGGTTTATTTGATTTTCCAATTGACAATGAGACCTTCGATATGACTGGCGGCGGTGGACAAATCAATTCATCGGCATCTGATGATGGTTCCATGCAGAACGGAAATTCCAATGAACATCGTCATTTTTGTTTGGTTTAATTTAAAAGTACTAAATCCATCAGTTTTTTTTTGGTCATTTGGTGGAAATGAATGTGTTTTTACCTCTCGATTTATGTTCGTCATTGCGACCATAAACCGATGACAAACCGTTTCGGCCGCTGTTTATGTTCCTGTGATGGCTGTTTCGGTGGTTGCTCGACGACGTGGACGACGATGACGATGACGACGTCAAAGTGCTGTGCCTGTGTCGATGGTCGGGCGACCGAGACCGGGAACGAGAACGCGATCTCGAACGAGTTTTCTGTTCATAATGCTTGTCTTTATCAAAGGAACTTCGATGCCTGTCCTTTTCATCACGATATTCTTCACGATAGTGATGATGCGTGCCTAAACGGAGTCAACAACAAAATTAGTATAAATCTTCCGATGCTAATCAATGCTACAACAACAACTGATTTGATTTTACAAAAGATAACCAAAGCAAACAAAACATTCAATCTTACGCTTGTCATCCGAATAGCGACTGCTCATTTTTATTTTTTTAGTTCTGATGTATATGCGTGTTTTTGCTCGCGAAATGCACTGAGTCTGTTGATTTTCCTACTAAATTAAAATGCCCTTTGGTCCAATGCAATTTTATACGATTCCCATTTGAAATTGTGGATTATTTGTATATTTTATTAAAATATTATAAAACAATCGATACGATCATGTTTTTCACGCTCGATTCGCTATGCACGACTGTCAAGTTACAAGCAGCCGTATACAGTAGGGAAAAAAACATAATACGACATAGAAGAAGAAAAAAAATATCCCCTCTGAGCTCTGTATCTGTTTTTCTTCGCTCCGTCATGCATAGATATCGTGTACCAAGTGAAGGAATTGGCAGGCTTGATTCGAGCAATTGCACAGAGGTGACGCCACTGACATCAAATTAATGGACACAACTATGCGAGCAGATGTGAATATGTGCTGAAGCAATGCCATCTCGTGAAAGTAAAAAGGGTTTTAAATGGAAACAACGTTAAAATTATTTGATCTCTTCTTCATTCTGGACTTTTTTAAACTGAATTTACTGAAAATTGAGGTGGTAATTTTACTGAAAATAAGTTTTTTTCTAAAAAGAGCTACTTCCTTTCCAGCTTGCAGGCTTTTTCCTTTTTGGTTTTTGCATCGCAATGGAACCTGTGTTTTCTCATTTTAACTGACTTTTCTTTTTATTGGATTAATGGCTTATGGCCGATGAGCTATTACTGAAATTGAATTTTTCTTCAGCTCAGTCCGTCTCGTTTATAAGGATTGTGTCGATGCAATTTAGAAGATTTTCCTCAATACTTACGTATAATAAGCCACCTTCAGCCAAATCAACATGTTGAGATCATCTCAATTGAGTTGAAACCGAGTTGATTGAATCTCATTGATGAGTTTCGAGTTTTGGTGCGTTTTGTCACTAAAGTGTTGAAACAACCGCTAAAAATTCTTGCTTCATAAATAAAAAAACCCAATGAACAAAAAGTCCGTTTGATCTTCCGCAAAAAATACATAAAATACATGTTTATTAGTGTGTGTTTTTTTGTGTGTCTGAGTGAAATGGATATAATATTGATATATTCATTAACTTAGTCGAAAGAGTAATAATAGTAGAATGATTGAGATTTGTAAATTCTCTCTTCCCAATGATATACACTTAGGTTGTAATAAGAGTTGTTCTTTGTTTATTTTTTTTTTCTTTTCAGTTTTGTTTAATTTGAGGGCAAAAAACTAGGTTTGTTTTGTTGTAATTGATTGGGAAAGTTGACTACTAAAAACCGTGCATGATTTTTCGTGTATCGTAAGCTGAGTCAAATGGCTGTGATATTGAACAATTTGTGTGTATGTGTAGCAATCCTGTTGACAAGTTGTCAATGACAACTGTTGATACGGCCACTGAATGTGTTTCTTCTTCGTCTTCTAATTCGGATAGGAAGATATGTGTAGGGCTTTTGGTTAGCTCCTTAGCTTTGATTTCTTTAAATGGTGCCCGACCGGGCTCAGAGAGCCTCTCAGACTGGTGTACATAAATAAATATATATGTTTGCATCATTTGTTTCTTTTTTGTTATCAATTATTCACACATCAAAATAATCATCCTGTTCTGCTATGCGACGCGGGTACATGCATTGGGGAATTTTGGTATAAGTTTGCTTAGTTATGTGTGTGTGTGTTTTTGTTTGAACTCCTTACAATTTACTATTAAAATTACACGTTGAAACGCTATTTAAATTATACAATACACAGCGAATGGTCGAGATTGATTTTAGGGGGGGCGGTAGATTGGGTCGCGGATGGCTCGAAATTCAAGCCTTGAATATACACATCGACAAGGGAAATTGTACGAAATTATATGCCATATGCCACGTACGTCCACCAATTTTTTTCTCTCTCACACACACATCTCGTACATCATTTGTTATACAAAATCTAAATTTTCCGTCATCATTCAAAATAATGACAATATCTTTTAGAGGGTTTTGCAATTATAGCAATAAAAACACGGAATAAATTAGAATTGGTTGAACACAAATCTCAATTGGATACGAAATTCAATTGGTTGTGACTATGGTTGGTTTGATTGTAATAGTGAATCCCAGAGACTGGACTAACACACTTCTTGAATTTGTTTATCTAAATGTTACCATCCGGCAACGATAGCAGAATTTCAAAATAAAATACTATTTGTTCTTCTTTCGGCTGTAATTGAGCCTGTAGTTATCCATCGTCCATCGAGTGTGTATGTGTGGCGGCCAGACCTGAAACTGACTCTCGAATTTTTCAAGTCTCGAATTTTTCAAGTTTTTCAATTTTGCCGCAATTTTTCCCTTTTTCTTTTGTTTTTACTTTCTGTTACATTAGGTTTTACATTTAATTATCAGCACGGATATGGTTGAATTCATCTTAGACTCCTATGCATATTATACCTATGATTCTTCTTCTTCTCATTTACTTAAAATCTAAAATTTGTTTCATCTTCATCTGTTTTTCTCTCGTTCCACACATAGAGTTTTTGGCTGAATGGAATATATATAAAATTTCTAAAACATTATCCATTGGATTTGTTATGGTAAATCGCTATTGTGAAAGGGTTTGTTATTTTACTCTAGTTTTATTTTTTTCCTTCAACAGGTTTTTTTCTTAGTTTTTCTGTGATTTGTGAACAAGGTCGATTTTGAGTTGAGAGAATGATTATGAACTACGCAAAAAAGGAATTATTTCTCGCCTACATTTATGTACACTGGTTTATTTTTCTCGGTTATTGTTTTTTTCTGTCTGCTTTTTTCTATGTCAATGTTCACACTTGAGAGGACCATTTAATGGTGAAAACCTCTGATCGAAAAAAAAAGAAAACCATCTCAATTAATTGATTATTTGATAAAGCTCCCGCCGGTAATTTATTCATCGATTAGCACTTGCAAAAGAAACATACGCATAATCTTCTCTTTTTCTTTCTTCGTGAAGCCAATCACTTTTTGAACTTTGGGACTTTCGCAGTATACACAGAAATAAGGATAAAGAATTTTCATAAATTGGTTCTTCTTGTCGAACTAAACGACATTAACGTTATTTTTTGTTTTCGTTTTGGATAACTCTTTTCATTGGCAAAGAGCTGAAATTGCTTGTTAAAGAAATAAAACAGGAGAGATCGAAATGGCAATTTTGTGTGTGTTTTTTTGTTGTTCTCATTATGCTTATAACCTAATCAAGTGTTGCTGTTAACTCAATTCGATTAATACCAAGGTCACTGCAGCCGCGACCAATACGCTGACGATGTCATGTCAGTGGTTTGCACCGGTATTGCAACGGGAATTGGAACTGATACGCCCGGCGAAATTAAACCTGTAATTAGGAGGAAAAATGTGGATTTAAGATTTTAAACATCAACATTTTACGGGAAAGAGATTGGATTTTATTCAAAGAGAAGAACAAAGTAAAATGAAGCATACATGAGGAAATTATGAACGAATGAAAAAATATTCTAAATTAAAATTCAATCGAATTGAAACTTGGAAAAAGACTTGAGAACTAACTAAATAAAATGAAGTCAAAGAAAACTTACCGGTTCCATTTGATGAATTTGCCAAGCCAAATGGCACCGATGAATTTGAGTTAAATGAATAGAGCCCGCCGGTGGATGTTGTTTGCGATGGGCTGCTTGGCGAGTGTCGTGATGTGTTGTATGTGCTGCCTGAATTGGGTCCGCTCACAAGACCGAGTGAATCGTAGGCAGCAGCTGCTGCCGCGGCCAATGACGAAGCTGATACACTTGGGCCCGGTGTTAATGGGCCACTGCGCACCGACATATGACACTGGTATGGCGACGGTGATATCAAATCTCGGTTCATATGCTGAGATTGCTGAGAATTCGATTGCATTAAACATTGCTGCGAAACCGTCGAACTGTAGAAACGATATGGGAGGATAGAGAGGCGTTTGTTTTATAAAAAAATTCAACACTTCAACACATTTTCATTTTTAAAGTTAAAATTTTCATTCACTTTTTTATTTGTATAATCAAATCTCAATTTTTTTCAACTAAAACATGATGCATTCATAACGGGACTTTCGATTTTTTTTTACTAAACTTTAGAAATTCAATATTGATAAAAAATATGATTTGTTGACAAAAATTATGAAAATGTCGAAAATGTATTTCGAAAAATAACTTACGGTGGTCCATGACTGGCTCCGGTGTGTGTTGGCGAAACCGATAATGGGCCAATCGACGACGGCGGAGTATGATGATGATGTGAGAAACTGGACATTGCTGACATCGAACCACAATTATAGAAGCTGAGCCAAAGGAAGAAAAGAGTGGTTAGACACAACAAATTTTTAAATGTTATATTTAAAAATCATTAAATGACGAATAAAAAAAATGCCATTTTCAATCAAATTTTTTTACTAAAGAACAATGAAATAATAAAGAAAGAATGATTTTGCAGCAAATAGTTCTTGTAAAAGATAAAAAGAGTGAAAAATCGGTTTGAATATTTACCTGTAAGAGTCGCCCATTTGCATGGACGGATGTATCGATGGATACATGGTGCTCATTGCACTGCTAAAACCATTGTTTAAATTGAGACGCGTTGGCGACAGTGATGATAAATGCAAATAGTTGGAACTGCCCAAAAGGCCAGAGCCTCCACTTTGCAACAGGTCACTACTGTTAGTTATGTGATTGTTTCCGTTTGCTGAAAGTTACAAAAAAAAATACGATTGAAAATCAATTAATAACTACGATCCAATGTCCGAATTGGATTTCTCGATCACTAAAATGCTAGTTGAACGGATAGTTCTAGAAATGTTTCTTTCACAATAAATAAAAGAAAATCCTCCATATTCGATATATTGTCCATCCCAATTTGTTTCGCATCAAAATTGATTTGAATTGAAAACCACTTACATATGGGTGTATTGCTGCCTGGATGAGTGGATCCATTCACACCGCTATTGATACCGCCGATATTTGTTGGTGTAACACTGCCCGGATTCGCACCACCGCCGGCTGTGCTGCTCACACTCGAGCTTGGTGTACGACGTTGATTTCGTAGCTTCTCTTCGCGACGCCATTTTGCTCGTCGATTTGAAAACCAAACCTGGAAATTCAAGTTTAGAAAAATTCAACATTTCAACAAATTGCTCTTTCTCTCATCAACAAAATGCAAACGTGTTTTCATTGTGTTCAAATGTCAGACACATTCAATCGTTAAACAGCATTTGATTTTGTCATTAGTTTTCGAAACGTACTTGTATTCGTGCTTCAGGTAATTGAATTTTCGCTGCCAGTCTTTCGCGTGCAAACACATCCGGGTAGTGAGTACGTTCAAATTCTAAACGAAAATAGAAGAAATACGAAATTTAGACACGAAAAAAAGTATATGGAAAAACGAAATGGATTTGAAAATGCATTTCATCAAGAAGAGGAATGAATATCCAAACCATGTCCTGGCACATACCTTTTTCCAAACTGTCGATTTGTTCATTGGTGAATGATGTGCGATTCCGTTGCAGTTTACGTTTGAGACGCAATCGTGCCTGATCGTCATCGGCCCCAGTTGTGATGCCGCCAATTATCGAGCAGCCACCATTCGAATTCTCTCCTTCACCTGACCCTGTCTCGTCCGAATGCAAACCCACATCTAGCTCTGCCAATGAAATAAACAATAAAATCACACAATATTAAAATAAATCAAATGTGCAGATAATGCGCTTATCAATTATGTGCTTTTTTTGAGAGGCAAAAAGTTCTCCACGAAAAATAAATTAATTATCTGCCCGTCGATTGAAGTGCAATGGCGTCAATTCCATTTGATTTGATCCTTTATTCTCTATAAATACACTGTTCATTTCTCCATTTTTATCTCATTCATGCAAATCATTTTCAATTATATTCATTGTCGATGAATTATTTTTTTCAATTTTGCTTTTCGTTCTGTCATGATCGCTGCGATTCGTGTTCAATTTCACGAAATGCGTAAAATATTGTTTGGTTAGTGCGTAGATTGCTGATTTTGAAGTGTTCGAGATAGTAAAAAATGGTTTCAAAAAGATTGATAACCAGGAGAAAAAAAGCTTCAGTTGTTGGAAAAATTATATTTTTGAAACGCATTTATTTATAACCACGGAAAAAGCAAGTTCAAATCAATTTTCACAGCTTTTTGCTAACCTTTTCGGAAAATGCCTACAAGAATCACTATTGCAAAACCATTTTCAACCACCGAAAATCGTTGACCGTTTTCAAGTGGCAACCAAATCGATTTCGACTGTTCTTTTGTTGCCATTGGATTTATTGATTGCTTGAATACGGTGAATATATTCGATATGCGTGTCGATTCGTTTCTTTTTCGTTTTTTCCATATCATCTGGCTTCACTTTCATCTCATCAGCCACTGTTATTGTTGTTGCTGCTGTTCGCCAAGGATCCATCTTGGTGTTGCGCAACAGTGCGCCGGGTCGTTGTTTGTTTCTTTGTAAAATAATGATGAAATTTATTCACTCAGAAACGCGCGCGTTTTTTTCTTCTGCTCGTGTCGGTTAACATATAAAAAGCGACATCCCCAATGTTCAATAAATGCCATGGCTGCGGCGTATGTTTGTATTGGAGAGGACTTTTAAGTGGTAGATATCTACATGGCGATAGCAGCATTCTTCCCTGTCTCTCTCTTGCTTTTGCTCTCTCTCTCTCTCTCGCTCTCGTTTTCCCGTACGCTGCAGCAATTAGGCAAAATTGTGTAACGGTGTATGCGAAAAAATCATTTAAAACTGCACTGCGATGGCAACCGAATGTTTTGGGAAAATCGAAGCCACGTTCACAACAGACGCAATTTGTTTATTTTTTTATTATTTGAAGGAAAAAATTCGTATTGTCAGAAAAAAAATTGATTTCAATTTCGAATACTGTGAGTTTCAGACACGAAATATTGATCGAACAACAATGGCTATGCACGAAATTATCAATTGAATACGAAACTTGTTCAGATTTTAGAGCAAATGAAACCAAAATTGTTGTACTCAAAAGCGATTTGACAATAAACACGCGAGTCAAACTGAGAAATTTTTTAATTCGAATTATTGAAAAAGAGAAAAGTCGTGTCAGAAACGAGTTTTTGCGTTAAGAAACTAAGAGATTAAAATTCTCAGAGTCGAACAGGGTTCGAGGAAAAGTTCCCATTAAGTTGATTGCAATGTCGAAGAAAGGTTGGCACAGCTGGATTGAATGCATTTCTCTGGGCAAACAGGAATTTCCGTCATCGCTGCACTTGTTTCAATCATTTTTTTAATGAATTCACGCTGCACGAGTGTAATTAGAAGCATCGAAAAAGCGATCACTTGCAACAACAAAAGGACCCAGGGCTACGCTGTGCCGTAATGTGAATTTATTGTTCACATCATATATCAAAAATGCAAAAATTATTCCAACAAAATTATTTCAAATTAAAACGAATGACGACAAACCGAGAGTAGAAAAAAAGAATGTCATACGGTGACATTGTTTCAGCTGAACAATGACATGACGAAGAGAAGAAAAAAAAACAAATGCAATTCGCTGAGAAAAACACAAACGAACGATAAAACGGAACGCGTATCAATCACTAGGAGTCATTGTTCGGAATCGGCTGAAACAAAACGCGTTTTCATCCCATTAGACTTCGATACTGCCGATCGAAATGATCGTTGTCGTTAAACAAAAGTGCACAATTTTCGTTCGATGCACGAAATCGACTTCTCTCTCTCTCTCTCTCTCTCTCTCTCTCTCTCCAGTCTCTCTCGCCCTCTCTGTCTGTCTTCACTCGTTTTGCGAAATTGCTCGAGCTCAAAAATTGATGCTGTTTTTAGCGCGAGTGCACGATGTTGAACCCGTTATTAAGGCCACGGAACATAAAAGCTGCAAACAGTTGAGAAGTGCGCGTCGGGGTTGATATAGTAATGAGAAAAAAAATGGAACCAAACAATTGCACGAAGAAAAGTCAAAGAAGGAGAAAAAAGGAAAAAAAAAGTTATTTAATAATCGCGCAGCGAATGATGACAGAAGAGAAAAAAAATGAGTATGGCAAAAGAAACGCGGAGTCTTTTGTACGGATTGAACGGAGCGAGAGTGAGTGAACGAGCTAGTAAACGCGCTGAATGGGAAGAAGTCAAACAGAATCGGAATCTTTGCAATTAATGTGTACATTTGAAAATTTCCACCGAAAATGAAAAGCGAACGAAATACAACAACAATGAATGGGTCTGTGTCGCAGCAGCGGTGCACGGCATGCGGTGCACGACGAAGCCAAGACATCAACAAAAGAAAATATTCCATGCGACAATTGAATGCTGCAAGTTACGTGTACGTGTGTCTAAAAACCGATCATGTTTATGTGTGTTTCTTCATCTTAGTTCGAGTGGTTTTTTTTCTCTTTAATTTTCAGACTCCCGAATAAAACACAGCAATACATCAATTATTGTCGTGCGATTATTATCGACGTGAGAATTTGCTTACTTAAAAAAACACACACACGCACCGAAAGCGATGAAGAAATCCCAGCACATCGAAAAACAACCACACAATACCGTGCAAAGTAATTTGTTTTTTTTTCATTTCCTTGCCGTGCGTGTGTGTGTTTTGTTTCATTGGTTTTCGGGTCCTGCTTTTCTCATGTGTGCGACGACGACGACGACCGCTACTGATTCCTGATCTCGTATACGATGTATTGTGTTTGGGTTTTCTCTCGGCGATCTCTCATTAAACGAGAAAAAATATTATCGATTTAGTGGCGATGGTAAGTAGTTTGTTCCCGGCAGGAGGGTAAATCAGCCACCGTATTTAAATACAATTGGAACAATCAGCCGAAGCGCAGAAACAATAGACCAGATCTAGTCAAACTATTGTATGGTCGTCGTCATCGTCGTCGTCGTCGTCGTCAATGTTGTTGTTGTTTTGTTTCTTTAGAGGGCTGCTGTTTAGCCTGAGAAATCGACCGATTAAGCTGATGCCTTCCGGACGGTTACTTCATGAATTTTTCATCAATCTAATTAAAACCGGCAAGAAAGTTTAAAGAGCACTAGCATCCCGTTGCGTTTTCACGACAAAACAAACATTTTTTATGAATGAATTTTTTTGCTCTCGAAAATTTCAAGACTTTTTCCCATTATGGCTGAAGTCGTCAATATTTTGCATTGAAGACATTTTTCAAGGTAATTGCTAGTAGTTGTGCGTAAGTATTCCGAAACAATGATCTCATCACTTTTTGTTCTGCTGTTTTTTAATTTATGTATTTACTTGATCATATGAGTGTACAAAATAATTGGTCAAGTTTCAAGCCATCGAAATAGGATTCTTTATGAAATTCAATCATTTTTTGAGCATTCCCCATTGAATCGCATTCAATTCGATTTTTAGCACTGCCCCTAGGGGCATTTCTCACACAAAAAATTTGAGCAAATGTGCAAAAATGTCTATTATTTCTTCTTTTCTATTGAAATTGTAAGAAAATGTACTGAAATGACGATATTGCTTGAATAAAAGTGTTCTGGAAGTAGGTTTCAGTGGATCTCAAGGATCGTTTGGAACTGCTCCCGATTCTGGAAGTGGGTTTTGGTGGATCCTCAGGATGGACCAGATCCGGTTTGACAATGCCCTGGTCCATCCTGAAGATCCACTTCCAGAACCGGGAGCAGTTCTGAACGATCCTTGAGATCCACCAAAACCCACATCCAGAACACAAGTTCAGTGTAAATGAACATTTATTTACACGAATAGATAAAAATTGATCGAATCGGACCGAACGGAAGAAATTTTTCAAAATTGATAAGAATTCATTCATTCTTTTCGTGAGAAATGCCCCTAGCACTGCCCTTAACGAGTGCCATCTTTATTCGAAATTTCCTTTATAATTGGCAAGTGTGGAACACCATCAGTTTATCTCCATTTTCTGAATGAACTTTCACTGAATTTATTGAATGAAATTTTTTTAAACCCATTCTCGGCTAGGGGAATTCAACTCTTACAAGTGCAGCATGTTTTCTGCCAGTTTGCTTGATTCGCGGAAGATCGACGCGTTCGTTGTACGTACTGACGTGCACGGTCACAAGTTCACACAAGTTTTTTTATGGTTTTGCGCGTTTTTCAAGTTGTTATTTGACAACTAAAACGCGTTTCAAACTAAAGATCGGTTGTTTACGTATATAAAGATTTTTCACATCCTTTCCAAAAGTTCAAAGATTTATATAATTATAAAATGAACAAAGGAAATATTTTTAATGAGCTGGATAAAGTGTTGGAAGAAAAAGTTAATCCAGATGTAATAAATGGAACGACTGATGTGTGCGCGTCGTCCAGCTTCATATTTACACACGAACTCGCGCGCGTTCGCACAAGTTCGCACAAGTTCGCGCATGTTGTTTTAATACGGAACTGGTCAACTGAGTGGAATCATGCAAGTTCTCTGGTGAATGTAACAATTTCGTGCGCGTTTATATCATTTTTTACAAGTTTTCACGTAGTTAAATCCCCCTAGATTCTCGGTCTTCACATTTTTTGATTGGAAAGGACTTTCTATTGAAAACATCGTCGTAGCTTTTTTTCCACAACATTCCTGTTGTAATCGTGGTAACCATACGTAGGATTCCTTGGCCAATTGTAGAATTTTGCAGACAATTTCTTGAGAAGTGCCTCAATGACATGAACGAGATTCAATTGAATATGTGAAAATATTATTGTCGTTGCGTAGCCGCCGCCGTCGTTCGTTGAGAATGTCAGAAAAATTATCATTTCGAATGTGCATGAATTTGTGATATTTGCAAAAGAAAGCACCGAATGAATGAGAAGTGAAAGATGCCAGACGATTATGTGGTTGAGGAAGATTGTGTTCTGTTGTTGACATCGCACATGCATATTCTGTCTGCCTTTCGCTCTTTATGTCTCTCTCTGTCTCTTTCTCTCTCTTTCTCTCTCACTCTATAAGGATATTGCTCTCGCTCTCGTTCTTTTCATTCTTTCTCTCGTCTCCATCTGACTATCGTGTGCACAGATTTTCACTGTCAGCGTGTCTGACTGAAAATTGATTCATTGCAAATGCGTATGTATTTTTTGTTCTTTCACCGAGATACGCACAAATCGTCCAAGCAGAAAATTTTCATTTTGTTAAAATGCGTGCCGCATTTTGATAATCAGATTGTTATTATTCTAAACATAATCCTATTAGCTTGTTCGAACATGCTGTTTGTGCAAGAATTTATACTTCGGAGTCGCTAGAGAGAAACTGCAAGTTGAATGTTTTTTTTCGTCTTCTTCTGCGCTCTTCTGGCGTTTTGTATTCCGTTCAGATGATTGTTTTGACGCGAAGCAATCACTGACACACACAAAAACGAATCCCCATTTAAATGCTCCCGTTGGGAAATGGCTCTTTAAAAAAAAGTCGTATATAAAATGCTAGAAAAATTAGTCAACAGCCAATTGAAATGATTGCATAACGAAAATGAAAACAGAGTCGGTTCTCTCTCTATCTCTCTCGCTTCATTGTGAACGATACGAAGAAATGACAAGGTCGATTCGTTTGGAAATTGCCGCGAGTTAACTGAGTGTGTAAACAAATTATCGACGGTTTATTAGTCAATCAAACATAGAAAAAAATGCTCTCGATCGAATCGGTCTCGTCATGCGCCCGCCGCGGCACCACATAACATTCATTTGACAACTTTTCGCATTTTCAGTGCAAAACTTTTTGCAAAACAGACGCACATCAAATTGAAAAAAAAGCAAAAAATGCTGGCAATTTTACATAAATCACCGTTAAACCATCCAACGCGATGTTTGCGAAAGGAGATGAGGAAAGTGAGAGACATATCCTTGCATGCCACCAGTTAGTATTTAGTGCAACGATAGAGATCTATGGACGAAAATCAAAACATGCGCGCATATTTCCATTCCCAGTTTGGTTCATCGTCGTCGTCGTCGTTGCCACCGCCGCCAAAATGCCAAATGGAAAACATGCGGATACGAATGTGGCGAGAATAAAACACGTATGGGTACGGCATGAATGCCGAATAGCATTCCTTGTGAACCGCATGCTATTCGGCATCAAACACACATATGTATGTGTGTGTGTGTGTGTACTGTGCGTGTAACAAACTGCGACGACTTGGTTGCTTATTGCCGTTTTTCTGCCTTTTCGAATATTACAAATGAAAAAAAGGGGCGGTATTTTGTACGAGCGAGTAAAGCGCAGCACACGAACGTGTGTTTCGGGCATGTTTCTGTGTAATCTCCAATAATTACGCGTTTACATTACGCTTGTAGTTTGTGTTTCGTCTCGGGTTTTGATTCTCTCTCACTCGCTCGCTGGTGTTGCCGTTGTTGAAGCTCGATTCGTGTGGTTATTTGTGGAACGCACCGCGTCGCTTAGTGTTTAATGCCTGGGTTCCGCAACACAAATTACACGTTATTAAATTGTTTGGTTTAGATTTGATTCGATTTAGTCTTGTTACTGTTATTATTGGCAGGCATAACACATCTTCCTTTCGGCAGTGGCGTAGATTTCGTGGTGCACAAGGGAGCGAGAGAGGGAGAGAGAAAGTGTGATAGAGAAGATTTGCTAACATCAATTTTTTTCCCTCACAAATTCAAACGATTCGCACGCCAAAATTAGACAACACCTCGAAATCAAGTTGTTTATTTTACTCGAAATGTTGTTTGTCATTGCGATCGTACATGGCGATGAGGAGAGGCAAAACAAAACGCCCGTTAAGTGGATTGTAACGACACCCAAAGGCCACCAACATACATGTGTAATCTTTAAAAGGAGCGCGCTCTTTGCTCACCGTGTCTTTGCCATTTGCTCCATCATAAAATCGCTTTCGATTCAATGTGTGAGTATAATTTTAACCGAGTATTACTTACAAATTCGTGTAAATTTAAGGCCTAATTGTGCGGCTCTAACCAGATGATGTGCAAAAAAATAAGAAACAAGTCCTTTTCTAACTCGATATTGCTCCCCCGAGACACTCACAACGCAAACGGAACCATAAAATCTCGAGTAGCTCTCACTTTGAGTTCGAGCAATTGTAAATCGGTAGATGCAACAAGTCCAAACTCAACCAACTATTTCAAATAGTTTGAACAAACCCACCAAAAAATAGATAAAGCAACAGAGACACTGACGAACCGAAATGGAAATGGAAATGGAACGGAACACACGCATACACACAGCAGAGACAACAAGACTCAACATTTCGCATCGACGAGTTTATATATATATAAACGTCATCGGTTCGGTTCATTAATTTTTCGTTCGTTGCTCTCCCAGTTAGACGGATGAATGCTCAGCCACATTATTGTTTAGCAAATAAATTGGACGAGAAAATACACAAAAAAAATATTGTTTATATATATAACGAGACGGCAAAAATGAAAATACTCCAGATGACGCTTTCGACCCACTTCCAACTTGGCGTTTGTCGAGTTTGGAAAATGACTCAGGACATTTTCGTTTGCCATCCCACTTTGACTTGACGCCAAATCATTTCGTACTGATGTGATTTATTTTGCCATTTTATCACAAATTGACAACGCAATTGAAATAATTTAATTAAATTCCGGTATTTGGGTCAGTATGGTACGATGCCGATACGAGTCGTACGATCCTCAGCAGTGATGTCATTGAAATTATTATATTCCATCAGGCAATTGATTTGAAATGAGTTTTTTTTTCGATATTTTTTTTAAAATGAATTGGCAACAGTTAATAGTTTCGTAAAGAATCGAAAAAGAATCGTCGAAAAGAAGCAATATTCAGCTTTGAGAATAATTTGATCATGAGATTAGCGCCATTTTTGCAATTTCTGCCAGATTCTTTCTGACTAGTTCGTTGTTGAGTATAAAGTTCATCGTTTAATTGAAAATTTCTAAGTTCTCAATTTCAAATGGTCTTTTTATACACTTTGAGAAACTGAAATTTACATGGAGAAAAATCATCAAGGAAAGATTTACTCGAAAATGGTTCTGAAAAAGGCAAATTTTGTTGGATTGTCGGTTTGAACCTAAAAAATGTGGAAAAATTGTACATTCAATTTCACAATTCCAAGTGCATAATTTCAATTTGAGATGACACAAAAATCCCTTAAGTCAAGATTAACCTAGTTATTTACTTTTGATTCATCTTTTAAAACGAACATTTTGGCATCAAAAGAGCAATAAAAATGCCGTATTATAAAAAATGACACTATTGATTGCTATTTACTTCGATATTACTTTTTACCGTTTTACTTTCATTCCGAATGACTGTCAAGTGTTTTATTTTTGTGACAAGAAAAAAACATTGCCGTCTATTTTTGTGATTCAATTCATAAGAAGCTCCATAGTCAATAGTGTTGATAATTTTTAAACGAATGCAAGGCTTTTATTGCACATGTCACCATTGCTAAAAATAGGCATGTTCCATTCTGAAAATTCCATTTTTTTTCTATCAACATCACTTGAAAAGTCGATTTTTTCCTTATTCTTCTTCTGTTGTTATTATTCATTTTTTCTCTCTCTTACATCGGTCGTGCTAATGATTGTGTTGACGATGCGAATTAACTTTTTGTCGTATGTGATTAAGAGCACTTCATTCTTCATAACACCCCGGGAGTACGCTTCTGTATAGCCACTTCACTTAACGAACATGAAGAGGGATTACATATCACGAGTTCCAAGTTTACATTTTCATATTTCGTTTCTATTTTTGGTACATTCATACCCTCCTTGTGTCCTATGCGCAAAATGTTCGTTGACATCGATGTCACTGGTTTTGCTTTATTAAATGTCGCAAACAATATTTAATAATGTAATTGAAATATTGTAATAAATAAACTAAATACTATGTCGTACATACGCAACAATAACGAGCAAACAAATGTACCCTTGGTCCAAGGCTGGAGAGAGAGAGAGAGAGAGGATATGTTTGATTGTTTGTCGTGTTATATGAAGAGCAGAAAAGGGGCTGTGAGTGTGATGCTTATTCATGCTTGGCGACGAATGTTGCCTTGGAATTGTTGGCGCTAGCCACACTGACTTTTGATATCTCGTGTATCACTTTTTGCCAATTATTATTTTATAATGGAGATCATCCGTTTTGGTTGGCAATAATAATTCGACAAGAATGAACGAGCCGAATTTTGCCTTTCTACATACAACCCGATGTGTTTGCTTCTATTGTGTGTGCAATCCTTTATTGACATTTATCGTTATGAGTGCGCGGAGTCAAGTGGCGAGGGAGCCTATGAATTGACTGTGCAGTTTTTGCCGTGATGCAGAGCCAAAGTCGCCTTCATGAATCCCAACAGAGAGGGCAACAAACATTCAATTGTTTTTATTCGCAATATGTAATCCGGAACCATTCGCCAGTGTCAGTCCAACATGTAACCAACCCAACAACAACAAACATTACAAATCATGACCATACAAATCACCAGAGCAATTAAATTGTTTCATCGCTTTTTGTGTTGTGTTGTGACGCGTCGTCGGTTTTTATGTTTTACAAACTTTGGTCATTGTCTCTGTGCCGGAGACTGGCGAGACAGGAGAAGGATAACGAACGACAGAGTGTGAGAGAGAGAGAGAATTTGAATGTGCCACACTTAATAACAATCATTACAAACGATCAAATTGTTCAGCTTCGATAAACAAAAAACAGCAATTATTTATCATGGCTTATCGCGTGATTCGGAGCGCGCCACACCAATGAATTGTTATTTAACTCAAACCATTTCAATGAAATGACGTTTTATCGTTTTTTTTTTGCATACACATTTTTATGACACAAACAAAACATTGCTGTTTGATTTAAAACAATTGACCATGGACATTGTAAAAAAAGTATTATGGACCACGGACGATGATGTGTATGAGGATTTTTCATCATGATACAGAGGATATGATTTTTTATCATGTTTTTGTTACAGTCGTTGAAAGTATGATACATTTCAGCTATGAATTAAGTAGTTTTTTTTAAAAATGATTAGGACGTATTGACCTTCTTAATTAAAACTTCAATTTATTTTTGAAGAATGGAATTTTTTAAGGAATCCAAATTTAGAGACATCACAAGATTTGTCTCTTTGAACTGAAAAACAATTGAATTCAAACTGGAATAGAACGTGACAATATCATATCGAACATAACAAAAGATTCACATAGAAACATTTAAAAAAATAAAATAACAAGAGAAATTATTTAAAGAGCATGCTCTCTCTCTCTCTCTCACTCAAAATGTGTACATTTCGCATCCTTCCGAATTGTTTGTTGCCAATGCTGTTTGTACGTCGCATGAAATTTTACCACTTAATCAATAAACGCAGCGTGAAATTCGTTCTGGCAAAATTGGCGAAAAAATCGAGACGATTTTTGAATTGAAAACCGCAACATAATGATTTTCAACAATGCGTCGATTGAATTTGTGCTGAAAATTGTGTGTTGCATCTTTTGGGGTGTCCATTCAGTGAATGGGTGAAAAAGATCAAGAGACAATGGATTATTGAGCGTAAAATAGCTAAGCAAACGAATACACAGTAGAAAAGTGCTATTTGTTGCATTATCATTTTTCATGAAATGTGTGTGTGTGTGTGTTTGGCTTCTTATTCTCGAGATTTATTTTTCAAGAGTCTTCTTGGCTGCTGACAACTCTGAGTCTTTTTTGGTTTTCATCGTTTACAGCACCCAATCGATTCTCTCCTTCTCTCTCTCTCTGTGTGTGTGTGTTTTGAAATGATTGATGCCGTTTTTCGTTTTTGACTTTGTTGTTTTCACAGCACTCCGAAAAGAAGAAGAAAAAATTGTAAGAAAAGAGAATGCAGTCTATTTTTCTTGTCAGCTCTCTGTTTCTACTCTCCATTCATTCCGTCCTGAGAGTGCTTCTTTTCATCACCATCACTGCTGCCGATTCACAGTGTGTATATATGTCGAGCAAATACAAAACAAATAGTTACAAATCTCTTAATAAAATGATTGAATGCTCGAATTGTTACGGCCATTCAACGTAAGCAGTTACAAGCTAATCGACCATAAGTGTTGTACTAATAAATTTTATCGACCATTCACACTTACTCTCTCACACACATACACGCACAGTCGCACAAGCACAACATCGAAATGCTTTGAATTTTTCCGAAAAAAAAGCAGCAGCGGCGAATAAGAAGAGAGCGGAGCACAAATTCCGGGTGATTTTCGGCAATAAATTGTTCGATACATAAAAGATTTTTAAGTAGTAAGAGATCAAAACACGAAATGTTCGACACGAGGGATTTCAACCAAGCTTCGCAGAGGTAAAAATTCTACCGTTCTGAGCGACCAGAGTGATGCACGTGATGTTTCTCTCTTGAAAATGTGTGTATTTATTGTGTCGACACGTTGAATGGAACATCCAGAGCGAAAGAGAGAGAGAGAGAGAGAGAGAGAGAGAGAGAGAGAGAGAGAGAGAGGATAAAAAGGTACCATTAAATTATTTAATGCACATAATGAGATGTCATATGACGCACACTCACTTTCAATTTGTACTTTTGATTTTCATTTCGATTCCATTTCCATTGAATTGTGCTCTTTTTTCTTCTTTTTTCAATGAATCGTTTTCGTGTGGCATTGTTCTAGTGTGTGTTGGGAATGAGAGCGAGAAAGGAAAACTTCGGATAAAACCCGAACGAGATAGCAAGAGAGGGCTCATGCTGCTACGAAACGGCATTTTCATTGCCATCGCTGCTGCTGCCGCCGCTTTTGCTGCCGATGTGATCGACAATTGTTTTGGGTCCGTTTTGCGTTCGTTGTGCTCGTCATTTTGTCTGTGATTGGAATGGCTTTTAGTTGTGAATGGGTGCGAAAATGTCATCACATATGATTACACGTTTTTGATGATGCTGACGCAAATCAAAGCGCTACCGTACGAACGAGCCAGAGGGACGACGACAGCAACAACAACAAAATTTCTGCTTTGATGAATGGAACAATGGGAAAAACAGTAGGAATCAAACTGAAAGAAAGCCAAACACGGAGTGTGTGTGTGTGTGTGTTTTTTGTGCGCTGCCTTTGAATGCAAAACAGCCGAAGATGAAGGGAATGTCATGAAAGGCAGTTTCAATTACGCTTCCGATAGAATAGAAAAAAAAGACGATATATCCAAGTCAGATTCACCGTTCGCAGAAGCGAGATGAAGGTAGAAAAAAAAGAGAGAGTGAATGTGTTTTTTTTTGCTGCTATGAAAAGACAGTCTCGAATCGATACCGTTAACGATTTAAAGTGCTGTTTAATTTGCACAGTCGTCAGCACTCCCAATCCATAGCATGGAATCGGTGAGGCGCAGTCAGCATCCCGTTCTCGCTCGCTCTCTCCTTCTCCATCCTTCGTTTGGCCCAACATACCACATTTAGGACCACTTATGAATGCTCACACTAAATACACATGGTTATTGGTTATGAACATGCATTTTCTATGTTATTTATTTATTCGTGCTCATTGTTACCATTATTTCGATTCGGCTCTCGTACTCTCTCGTTCTCTATTTTATATCACGGGGTGACGCGCCACTAGGCGACTGCTGTCGCCGTGTATTATGATTGCCATTTATTATTAGATAAATTTCTGTCGAGAGAGTTTTTAGAAGATGTCATTTATGCGATCGTGTCAATTGTTCATAATTTATGGTTTGATGATTTGTGATGGTGTGTTGTTTTGTTGCTCCTTTTTTGTTCCACTGTAGTGTGCTTGTCTCAACTTCACGCTACACAAATACCATCGACTTTTCGAGCCGACACGATCATTTGTTTGGTGTGAATTGGTTTTGTTGCATTTCACGATAAAAACACAACGGCACAATGGATACTTTATCAGCTGCTCTCGTGCGATGAACACAACGATTTATTACCAAAGTCATTGTCATCGACTTTTTAATGTTATTACTGTTTTCGTATGTGAATACAGTGGATTTTCTGGTAGTTATTAAGAAAATTGTCTGAGATTTTCAGGTCTATCAAAATTCAGACAGGCAATTTTACGCATCTTTATGGCAATTTGTTGGATTTTTCTACCGTTTTTTTTTTCAATTTCAGACAATTCTATTGACTATTTCATGGATTTTTTTCGTCATCATTGATACACTTCCTGAAGGGAAAAGTATTCGATATGCCATGGGTCATCGATTACTCTTTAATCGCCAACACGCGTAATCAGTTCCTATTCGAACGTTTTCGGACAGAAACTAGTAGACAATGGTCATATTGTGTCGGATGAATCATTACCGAAAAGAGTTGACCGTGCACATTTTTTCAAATGGTCAAATCATTTCTGGCTTATGATAAATGGCATCGTTTTATGGGGATAAATACGTATTATGTTTTGAAATATGCAAGGGTATTGCTGTTCAAAACAGTAATACCAAATCTAGAATGTCTGTTTTGCCGCTTCGAATATCGAATGAGAACTATAATCTGTAATGGGCTGGGTGAAATAATTCAAATTGAAATCAACTTGACTCGAAATAATTTTTCTTCTTTTTAAAATGAAATTTGTTCAGAAGAAAATTAGAGAAGAGTAAAAAAGACTGGTTTTGTCCCAAATAAGACGATTTCTTAAAGATAAAATAAATATTTTTGCATTAATTTCTATGAAAACATTCAGAATTCGGATTACTTTGAAAAATTAATCGAATATTGGCGTACATTTCATACGTTTGATTAAATCCAAATGTTATGATTCAATTGTTCGAATAAATTATGATTTTGATTCATAAAATGTTGATCAAGAAAAATGTGAATGTGTGTGACGAACCTTTTTTCGATGCCATATCCTCGCCAAGTACGGTGCATGTACCGCCGCTTGACATTCCGGTGGCACCATCCGATGGACTGAGCGGCTGTAACCCGAATGACATAGGCGTTGTTGCACCAGCACTTGGATACCAAGCGGTTGGCGTTCTTGGCCAAGATGCTGTGTTGCTTGTCCCATTACTAGCCACGCTTCCGCTTCCGCCCGAATGATGCGGCGATGTCAGATGATGATGCTAAATCGAAATGAGATTAATTCGTGTTTATTTCGGTTCTTTTGGCAATTAACGAAAAGGGAAACAAACAGAAAATAATTGGTAGAAGAAGAAAAAAACTTACATGATGTCCGTTGAGCAAACGAAACTTGTCATAAGCGGAATCGCTTGATAAATTGCTCAATGTTGGTGGCGTCGATGCAGCAACACGATCTATTATTGGTGACTGTTGATGTACGGATGCTGCAGGGAAGAAAACAAACATTACGAATGGCACTCAACTTTTCTCATGCATTTCAAACAAAAAGACGTTGTTTTTTTTTCATTCTCCTTCATTATTCATAGCGTTGAATTTAATTGAACCAAGTTGTCCAAAACAAAAGGCATTTCATTTCATCGTTTAACACAAAGAACTGGCTTCTTACATTTTCTAAAGATTTTCCAACACACATTTGTTAAAATCAAGGAGAAAAAGATGCAAAAAAGAGATTTCCTTCGGAAGAAAGCTTTTTAAGAGTTGCAATTTAGGTCAACTACATTTTTTTTCCAGAGCTCTCAACAAAATTGCAAGAATTGCATAATGGAAGTAAAAACACGGAGAAAAAAAATGCGAAACATAACGAACTAAGTAAAAACTTCTGTATTCCGAATAAATTGACAATTTTTTCTTCTTCTTTGAGTTAAATCTTCATAATGAATTTGAAGTAGGTCGAACCAATGTTTCGTATTTAATCCAATTGCCGGTAATTAAAAAGTTCTCAAATGCTGCAAATGAATCTAGTTTGTTATGAAAAAAAAAAACGAAGAATGCCTTTGGCCATGTGCCAATTAAATTGTTGGAATTAATTCCAACGTTAATTATACATACTTTGTGAATGATGATGTGTATGCGAGGCGTTGCTGTGATGCAGCGTTGAGCTCACATTCGGCTGTGTATGCTGTTGCTCTTTTTGTGCGGCCAAATTGCGAAGGACACGATTTATTGAAGACACCTGAAACAGAACAATCGGAATGGTAATTCAATCCTCTTCTATAATTGATAGAATTTGGATGAGTTTAAGGCAATTTTGGTTCTTTTGAAAAGAAAATTCTTTCTTTTGTTTAAAAAAAAAACGTCTTTTTTAAGACAATTAAATAAAAATTTTAATTAAAAAATAAAATAATACAAAAAGGGGTTCACGATTAGCATGTAACGAAAGCAATTTAGATCTTCTCATAAATCTCTTTTGACGGTTTTAAATTTCGACTATGGAAGTTATTAATTTTCGCGTTGAATTTTGAATTGCGATCAGGAACGATTCGCAGTCACATTTCATTGAAATAAATCCTATTTCTGAAAGTTTTCAGCCGGAAATAAATAATATCGCACGTGTTGAAGAGAAGCGATGCAGTGGCTGTTTTCCGGTGCGACACATGCTCGAACAAATTGTATCTGTCGCGTCTTATTCTGAAAGGAGCGCGTGAGCGATGTGTGAGTGGATATGGAATCGAAAGTGTGCTGAACATCCGATTGGCAAATTTAATTGTATTTTATTTTTCTGTCTTACGTCTCTCTCTCTCTCTCTCTCATATTTTTGCAATTGTATGATAAAAGATTTTGCATGGCACTTAACTATGGGATTCTTCTCGACTGAATGGGCGAATTGAAATGGGAATTAAGTCGCCCGTTCGATTTTTTCGAATATTAAATACACTTTTCCTTCGTTGTCAATCTTGCGCTTCAATTCACACACAGGCATTCGAATGAAGCGGCGCAGATTTATGTGTCGTGAAATGCGTTTCGCATTTAGTTATTCTCTGGACGCGATTTAATAAAACACTTTCGTGTCGGGTCGAGAGAAGAAGAAGTAGAAGGAAAAAACATGTGCCTTTCCTTTTCATATGTAGGTTTTTCATGCATGTTGTGTGTGCGTGTATGTTTTGTTCCATTGTATGGCATTCGTCACGGCCTATCACTTAATTCTATCTTTTTTGGTTTTTTTTTTTCTGTTTCACCACTCGTTCATTTCAGCAACGTTTCGCATTCCGAATTGAGACATCATTCAAGTGTTCGGGGTGAAGAAAAAAGGGACCGTCACGACAATTGAAAAAAAAAGAATTCGGAATGAACCATAATATATGACGAATTGAATAAATAATGTCGTAATAATGTGAGCGCAAAATCAACATTGAATGGCAGACAAAGTGTCACATGATCACCGAGACCGAGAGAGTGTGAGTAAGAGAGATAGTGTGTGTATTTGTTTCGGTTTTTTGTGCGCGCTTGGGGTCAATTGCTATTGAAAGATTCGGTTTCGTTCGCTCTCTTTTATTTGTATCTAACTTCTTTATTTGTTAATATTGTCATTATTTGTTGCTCTTCTTTTCATCACTGTCTTTCTCTATCTTGACAGCATCGAACGCTCACATAATCAAAACATTTGAGAAAAAAATACACACTCTCTCTCTCTCTCTCTCTGTGTGTGTGAACAAGTGCGCGTTTGTTCCCATTACACAAGGGATGCGCTTTGTTGCGTTTGTGAGTGCGCGCACGATGATCAAATCATTTGATATGGCGATTTTTATCGCTTTGTCTTTTCCTTGTTTTTATGCATATTAACATGAACAATCTCTATTAACTACACGTAATTGGTTTTGCGATTCGGTTTCAGTCGTCATCATTGTTTGATCACATCAAACATATGAATGCCACACACCACATTTCACTGTTTTCACGGTGAGCATCGCATTTCGAGTTGTGTGCGTTTTTTTCATTCTCGCTTCGTTTTCATTTACATTCATCTGTTCTGCTGCTGCTGCTTCTTCATGAATAAGTCGCTTTGTATTGTCGATATCAACAAATAACATTTCTCAATGAATTTAAATTAAACTTTTGACGATTAAGCGACAATTACGGGGAAGCGCATTTTCGACCGTGCCACATAAATCCGCTTAAACATTCAGCCCAAGTTTTTGATTTCGATTTTCCGCCAGATTTATCACTTTGGTTGAAGTTTTTAGAAAAGAATGAATGAAACGCACACACCGAAAACTCCGCTTTTGATTCATCTTCAAAAAGCCCTTTCAACCCGAATTCAATGGCATTTTATTTCTGTTTATTCGTAAATTTTCCACTTAAAATATTGTTGTTAAATCGAATCTTTCAAAAGACACTTCGACACATTCAAATCATAGCCTTAAGATCTATTGAAAAGTAAGACTTCGGCTGCGTTTCTCAGTTCTCTATTCTATCAGAAGAGAGGGAGAGAGGAAAGAAAGACAGAGAGAAAGAGAGAGAGAGAGAGAGAGAGAGAGAGAGAGAGAGAGAGAGAGAGATAGAGTGATAAAGAGAGACTCACTTTGTCTTTGCAATGAATAATATCATACAAAACGAAGCGAATATCGATGTGTATACATGCCATTTAAAACATGAAATGAGCGATCAAATATCATAGGGTTTCGCCAAGGTGTGTGCTCATCGTTTAAGATTCGGTTTCATCAATCACACATGAAAACACAAATCAAACTATTCGAATTGAGTGAAGCGGAAGAATTACCGCAAGACGCGATATGATTTGCAACAGCAATTTTCACATTTTTAATGAAAATCTACACGGAACTCACACACACTCATCTATTTACATCACCATTCATTGTGGTGATAGCAAAAGATAATTTTGGCTAGTATTCTTTTGAAAGTGAGTTTCGAAACGATATTTTGATTGATAATTTGAACAAATTAGTTTGCAATTTGTTCAAATTATCAATCAAAATACCGAATTTGAAACTCACTTTCAAAAGAATACTAGCCAAAATTATCTTTTCATTTCAAATGATTGAATTTGTGTGTATTCAAATTTTTCTTTTGAAATTTCCAGCTTACTTCTTCTCAAATTTTGAGCTCAGCACATGGTAGCGAATCAAAAGTCTATGTCCAGAACATTCTCATCGTTAAATTAACAAGATTGTTCACAATGAAATAATTTGATTCAGATTAATCTGATCGAAAGTGGTAATGTACATGAAGTCATTGTTTTCTAACGGACAATTTCCGCCTAGTTATTACACCAGAAATCGATCGTAATAATCAAAGATTATGAATCGTAAAAAAATGCCGTAAAAAACGTAGAAGAAGTTCAAGCTTTTTCTCTGGAAGAAAAAAAAAATTGCGGAGAAAGAAAAAGTGAAGTAGACAGTTCATTCACATTTATCAGAAAAAAATTATTTGCCGGTGAATTGCTGTGATTTCTAGTTCTCATTAATGTTTTATAAACTTCTGGTTGTACTTGAAATAATCCGGTTTCCGACAGAGAAAGAGATGCAGAGGGAGAGAGCGAATGGAGAACAAAAAACAACGACCGAATTCGATACATATTGAAAATAGTTGAATCGTAGATAAAAATCAGACGTATACGCCTGTAGATCGGTCGTTTGATTGTATCAAAGTCAATAACATTCGCATTGAATGGTGTTTTTTTTATTGCGATTTCATAAAGTGCAATTTCTAGCCGACGTCAGTAGTATTTTGATTTCATTGTGGTTCACAAGGCGGGTCATTATGACCGAAAAAAAAATGGATATGAAAAGGAACAGAAAAATATGAGCTGCTGTCCTTATTAAATGTTGAATCCGTATAAAGCAGCGTATAATATGATATTTATCGCACGTCTCCATCTTTCGAAGGCATGTGTGCATCGACACTGGATTTTGTGCCAGAAAGGTAAGGTTCCTTTAATAGCAGCCGCAGCCAGCAGCAGCAGCAACAACAACAAAAATCATTTCGATTCGAAAGGATGAATGGGAATTGGGTGAAAAAAAAGAATCGAGTGCAAATAGAGCATGAGCGTAAGGGTGTATGTAATGTTTCCCTCTTTCATGTTCTGGTCTTATCTTGACTTTGCTATCGCAATATAACACCAACGTCGGGACCCCGTTCGCAGTGCCAAGTCGGGATGTGTATGCGTGCACCATGAACCGTGCACCGTGCAATCTCTGCAGAGCAAAGTGGATGCGCTTATCACGCGTCGAGTAGATGAATAAGTTCTCTCCCTTTTGCTATCTTTCTCTGCGCTATTCCATTTTATCGATGTTGGATTTTAGCCATTTTCTCACTTGTCAGAAAATCGACCAAAATAGACGAAAAAACAGCAACAACACACAGGCAGCCACTACACTTGGCCGTGCAATGCGTGTTTGCAATTCCCGGCTAAATATGATTTTCTCTGTCATCATCGTTGTTCGTTTGTAACAAGATAAACATAATTTGATGTTGATGATGATACACACTCACACACGCGCGCACACTATGTGACATAGCCGTGCTATGATGATGATGGTGGTGATGATCACACATTCTTTCTCCCATTGTTCTATATTCGGATTTTTTCTTTATTGTCTTGAGCCTGACTGCTGTTGTTGCTGCTGCTATTGCGGCTGTCGTTTCGAAATGCAGTGCATCGGGCCATATGCATGTCAGTGAGCTGCCACACTGCCTCTGCTCCTGTGCATGCTCTCTTTTTTTGCGCTTCAATGAATTAATTATATGTTTAATACAAGTATTAATATTTGTATTTTATCCTCTTTGCATCTTTCTGTTTTCCCTCCATCCCTCCCTCTCTCTCTATCTCTCCCTTTGCACCGATTGCCTGCACACAATTTTCGTTTCGTTTCGTTCGACCTTGCATTCCGCATTTCACAAGGATATGAAATATTGTTGGTTAAATATGAGATCAACGAGCCGAACACACAACAACAACAACAACAACAGCTAAACATACAGATTATAATAATTGAACGGAACGGATTTAAATAAATCGGGGATTAAGAAAATATGATCGACGAAATGAATACAGCAGCAGCGAGAGAGCTGAAGAAACGACTGATGTATACAATGCATATCAAAATATTAACAGAAAATGATACAAAACAAAATATTAAACGAACAACACGAACGATGATGATGATGAGATGACTGCAACAATCCAAAATTGTAATAGTCTCTCTCTCTCTCTCTCTCTTTTTCTCTTCCATTTATAATTGCTATCGCATATTATGCTTACGTTTATGCAATTTGTTTATCGTTTTATTATCGTCGACTTGTTTTCCACTCTAAGAACCATGTGTTGCTCTCGACACACACACCGCGCGTTTCATTTTACAATTGCTTTCAAATCAACTTCGGCTTTCTAACACTTTTTCCGGCAGTTGGAACCCAGCGCTGCTGGGTTACATTACAAGAAGGGCAAGTGCACTTCATTATGCACCGTTTGTTATTGTTGTTATGGCCTTTGTTTGCTTTATTAATTTTTACAATAAGTATTAGTACTACTCGACACATTTCAACTGATGAACGTATGAATACGCGGAACTCTTAACGAATCCAAAGATTTCGTAGAATAAAAAACAAACATGCTCAAGCAAATGTCAGCTTGTTTTAAGCAAATACGTGATAATTAAGACAATTCCTCATTCACTTTCTCATTTTTCTCGAGAGTTTGATTTTATTGCTAGACTTTGTCTATTCAAATAAACTTCAGAACTCTGAGCATGAACAACTCGATTTTTTTTTTTGAAATTTTGAAGTTTTTTTCTGCGAAAATTGTGAAATTTGAGTTTGAATTGATATTCATTTTCTTCTTGGGTTGAATAAGTAGGGTAGGTAGGTACTTATTTTTCCTAACATTTCCAGAGAAAAGCCATTATTTGACCAAATTTCCAGGAAAAACCTTCATTACGCTCAAGTGTTAAACATCCTTTAGCGCTGGTATTTATCCGGTTTTACTTGTTGTTTTGTGCATATACGTAGATTTTAGGTAACGTTAGTATACTACATGAAATGTAGACGAATTGTTCTAATTTATGCATTCAATTTGCACGATGTTGTTAAACTGTTAACTGAATGTTCCTCAATTAATCCCGAGCAAATAAAGAAGCAATTTCCCTAGATTTTCGAAATAAATAAAATGTGTGGAAGAGCTGAACCATTCCCATTGGGGACTCATTTTCCGAATCATGAATTTTATTGTATCATCAAATGATTAAAGCGGTGCCTGGGAAGATTCTGTGCTTCGAAAAATTTCAAGAGATTTTTAAGCGTAGATTTTGATATTTCTTGCTGTTTTAAGCTGGATTTACGGGAAAAAAAGGCGAACGAACGAAAAAAAAAATCCTCGAAGAAATGTGTAAAAACGTTCAAAAATGTTGATCACATTGCGTTTGCTGCTGAGCGCTCGAAGGACGATTATTTGTTGTGGATATTTTTGATCGATGCAAGCAGGGGTCCTACCGTCATTTGTTGGTTTTTGTATGGCGTCTATCGTTTTGAGATCTGCACGGCAATTTAATGCGCCGCATCAAACTGGCACTGAAATTTTTTTTTATGGCACCAAAAAATATTTTACATATATATCCTACCCATGTGTAACAACATCGGCTTAACAAGACAACGGAATTTCCGGGATTTGGCAAAAGTAGAGAGAACAAGAATCCAAAGGACAAGAAACTGCTTTAATTGTGGTATAGGTATGTAATTGTGTGTTCAAACAATGGCATTTGGAAGCGGGTCACATGGGATGCATGAAAATATATAACACGGTAATGCGGCTAAATACCAATTCAATACGGTTCTCTCTGCTCTTTCTCTCCATATTCATTGTTCGCCTAAATCCGAACAAAGATTGAATAGAAATTACATTTGGAAAATATGTGTTACACAATTTTCAGCGGTATTTTTTAAGTAGCTGTTGTTCCTGGTGCTGCCGCTGCTAACAAGAGAATATATCTGTTGGACTCCTGGTGTGCATTGCACTTGAAGGGAAAATGTCAGTGTGAGGAGAGAGATAGAGCAATAGAGGATAAATTATGTTCGGCTCTTACACTCTCACTCTCTCTCTCTCTCTCTCTCTCTCTCTCTTTCTCTCTCTCTCTCTCTCTCTCGAATAAAGCGCAATGACCGTAAGAAAACGCACCAAAATCACAGTCAATAAATTAAAGACAATTCACATCGATTAAGAAGTGAGCGTAAACAAAAATCACACAAACGTCATTCTCTCTCTCTTTTCTCATGTTCAGTTATCGTCGCAGTGATGCCGGCTCCAAGTGAACAATAAGAGAAAATCTCAAAGAGATTTATTCGTCGATTGCATATATGTTTTGTGTGTTGGGAATTTGTTTTCGACAGTTTTGATGTCGAAACAATTTGTCTGGCAATGGGCTACCTTTTTCTGTTGTTGTTTGAAGACATGCTTGAACACCCTGCAGGCATATATATACACGCACACACACACGCACACAAACACACACACACACACGGAGAGAGAATCCAGTGCTGCTACACCCAAAAATCTGTCGAAATTTGATGGACGTAATTCGAAATATTTTTAGAATGCTGAGAACTTTTGGATCTGCTGAACTGAGTGTTTATGAATTTTAAGCATTCAAGTCGTTTTGTTGTTCCGGGCGCTGGAATGGTGGCTTTTAAAATTGGAAACTCTTGAATTCCTTAATTTAAATATGATCGAGTTGAGACCATCTCTTCTCTTTCCTCCCAAAACAACAAAAAAGCGATAAAGAATTTCCTCGATAGCAATCTTCTCAACAAAAGATGAGCAAAAACCATGCAGGCCTTTTTTCGATCCACGCCGAATTCGAATCCGGTCCAAAGGAAAAGTGCTTTCGCATACACACACACACACACACACACACACACACACACACCTACCCAATAAAACAATGCGGAACGTGCAAGGGATTCGATAAAACGGAAATATTTAATAAGAATTTTATTAAAAATCGTCAAATGAAGAAAGAGGCGTTGTGCGTTGTTTGAAGTTTCGTTGTTGTCGTCGCCATCGCCGTTGTAGTCGTTGAAGTCGGACTAAAAAAGGAATAATCGGCCGGTTACAATCTGAAGTGTGCTACTTTTATACTTTTACAACCAGCTCGATACAAACGAACAAAAAACACCATCTCTATGTTGAAACTACGTGAAGCGAACATAAGAGCGATACGCTTAAAATGCAGAAGAGCGTGGCCGACATTTGCCACGTGCCATCGATTTAATGAAAATCTTTTTGGCGCTCGTTATTGCGCTGAATGTGTTACCGTGTTGTTGTTGCTGCTTTCCTTTTCTCTTCGACTCTTTTTTTTCATTCCGGTTTTGCTCCTGAAAAATGCTTTAATCATGTCCATTCTGATGGAACGCTTTCAATTCCGTGTGTAATCACACTATTGCACTCTCACTCTCGTATGTGCGTTTTAAAACCATAGTCTTATTTGTGAAAATATTGTATAACACAATTTGTATTGAATCATATGCATATTCATAATAATATCACGAGCACATATCATCCCAGCGTCAAAGGAAGAGAAAAAAAAATTCGCGCATTTTCTATGGAATTTATTAAAATTCATAATTTTTCATTAAAAACGTATGAGAGTGCGCAAGTATCGTGTGCCACGATTTAATTTCAAGAAAAGGCGGAATGCATCTCGCTTTTCCACCTCAACGACAATTGTGATGCGGGAAAAAAAAACCGTAAAATCGATATTTTCAGCAAGACACACAAAAAATCATCATCATCCGTTCAATTTCAGAATAATAGCATTTTATTCTTACTGCAGATAAAATCAGTACAATCTCTTACGGAGGATGAAATCGATTCAATTTCGCATTGAAAATGAAATCAATTCGGTTTTCACAGCAAGCGATGTGAATAGGGCAAAAGTACTTCATCAACGGACCGGTGTGTTTATCAAATGAATGTGAACAGTGTTCGCCGAATACGGTGTGTTTCTTCAATTTTGTGCGTGTACCACTCGTTCAGTGGGTATAATAGCAGGCGAAAAGAAAAGAAAATCTCATCGTATAACAATACATATAATTTTCCTGTTTATTTTCGACTGTTTGGCATTCAGCGCTGACTACTGACGCTTAGATGTCATAAGCGCCACTTTCACCCGAATGCGTGAATCGAACGCGTAATTCACCGCCCCCCCCCCCGCCCCCCCGAAAAAACGGCGCATTGCAGCCCTGTGAATGCCTGAATGGGAGCTAGCCTTTATGAATAGAACATAAATATCAACGCCAACTAAATTTAAAATTCAAAATAGATAAAAGAGACAGTGCGAGGGAGAAAAAGCGAGCGAGGGAGAGCATGGGGCGAAAAGAAAGTGAATATCGATGGCGAAGCCGAAGGAACGAACGAAAAATAGGGTGAGTGAAGGAAGAATGAAAATGAAGAAGAAAAAAAGAACTGCATAAGCGAATAGCATTCACGACATTGTTAAATAGACGTGACGAAGGAGTCTCCTCCGCGCTGCTGCCACCGACGACAACGATGACGACGACAACAACACATAATATCGCCAGAAGATAAATTATAGTGAGGTAAAGTTTTGTGGTGAATTAATGCAAACACATTTGGGAGAGAGTGAATTTGGTTTAGCGCGCACAAAGCGCAACAACCAAAGAAAGCAGCAGCAGCAGAAAAAAAGTCCAAACCAAAAGAACGAGCGAAGAAAAAAACACTGAATGAACACACAAATACAGACAAACATCACACAGCTTCGGCCACATTTCAACCGCGCGCGCGATCCAATGCGATAATGAGGACGACAATGATGGTGGCAGTGAGAAATATTGAATTACATTCAACGCGGTCGCGCGCCCGCACACACAAACACACAGACTAGGAATTGGTCGTCGTCATCGTCGTGGTCGTCGTGGTGAAGGAAACGGTTCGGTTTTTACGATGTCACCACGACCAACCAAACGACATGAAGACACGAAAGAAGGAAGAAAAAAAATAGTCGAAAAGACAAAAAAAAGAAAATGGAGGAGGCGATGGCACAAACAACGCACCACACAATGACGATGATAATGTTATGCAGCGAATGCGGCTCATTATTTTCATGATCTTTTTGTCACACTTATTTTAATATAGTGTCCTTCTTTGGTGGCATCGATGCTTGGTGATTTGACGGCGAATTCATTGGTTTTCCAGCCGCGTTCATTAATAATTGGTTTCTATCGATTTTCGATAACCTTGCCGTCACTCGTTTACATCACCATCACCACAGTATGTGTCTCTCATTCTTTTGAACTTTCTTTAAGAAATTAATTCGTCGCACGGATATTGGCGTTCTTTTTACATCGAAAATGTCGAATGCAAACCATGGGCGTGTAAATTTTACAACTATTTAAACTTCTAATATTTTTTTACAGTTACTTTTTATTTTGCTTGAACATTGCGCGATATGCTGTTTAAATAACCATTGACGTATAATCGGTTCTCGGTAATGATGTAAACGGCGACGCAAAAGTTTGTGATACTTAAGCCATTTGAGAGGGCAACCGGCGCCCGCGATAATTTTTTTTTCACGCGGCAAACGAACCAAACGTTACAGCCAAAACTTTACCCGAATAAATTAAATGGCGTATAAATCGTTCGTTTCGTTGCAAATACACTCACACCTCGACTCGTTTCTGTCGTCACACCAAAAATTCCCAACGACATTGATAAACTTGTTGAGTTGAGCCACACGCAATAAACATTTACACAGACGACTATTTGTATTGGCGCATCTCGAGTTGTTGCTTCCTGTTTTCCTACACTTTTCGTCAAGTACGTTGTTTGTCGGATATTTCTTATTGCCCAAGAGGGAAAGAAGCACTTTCGCTTAGGATTCTCGTAGCAAAATAGAGATTTCAGCGATTGAATGAGAGTACTTCGTGCGTGAGTAAAATGATGTGCTATGCCGACGGAATGGGCAGATTCAGTTCAACTGTAACTATTTTATGGGATTTGGCACTCTATTTTAAGGGAATTTTATATGCTTTTCGCTATTTAACGCAGATTTATGGACTATTTTCTAAATGATTTAGAACCTCCAATAGAAATTGTGATGAATTTTGCGCGTTTTAGTCAATTCAGTATTAAATTATTGCTCATCATGAAAATACGCGAAATATTTAAACTTTTTACTGTTGTTAACTTAAGTGATCTTTAATCATACCGCATGATGTACGAAAAGAGCCAGGTTTTTAACGAGGCGAGAACTGATAGTTGTCGAAACCTATTGCTACTAATTGTTTATTATTTTAAATATGTAACAGTCTTGCACTCTTTTCCGGCCAAACCTCAATCAAAACCCACATTATATTCAGCCAGAGCTTGGCGGTGTTTAATAAAAATAAAAATAAAAAAATAAAAATTTTCATTGTTTTTATTGCGTTTTTGCCAAGTTGTCTTCTCGTCTGCTGCAGCAGCTAGAACGACTGAGAAGAGTATCCTTAACTTAAGGACATTGAAAAACTAGTTTCCGAATTCAAGTGACTCTCAAAGGACGAGTGGTCATTAATTTAAGTTAAACTCATGTTTAGTAAGTTACTAATAGTAACTGATGATTGGTTACCATTCGATTTCTGCTAAACTTTCGATATTTCAAATTCAAATTTATTTTTTCTTCTGAACAAATTCGACCGATTTTACTATTCGAATTGGTTTTTCCATAAAAAAAATGTATAATGATTATGAAATATCCCAAAAATATTTGATTTCGAATAAAAAGCCATCGGAAAAATTGATAAAAAATTACGATAAAAAGAAGAAATTTCTACTTACGCTTGGAATGTTGTCATTGGTGCAGGCGCCTTCTTGCAGTAATCGATCGCGTATTTCCCATGCAAAAATGCTTGGGCATTCGCGTTTGTAGTGTGATATTTTATTTACAACTTCGGCGGTGGCGACTCGTGGCTTGGAACCACCAATGGCTCTTGGCCGTATGCTGCCCGTTTCATAATATCTGCCTAATATTTTACTAACACAACCGTTCGATACTTGCAGAATGCGTGATATGTCACAAGGCCGTGCACCTGAGTGAGCTAATTCGACGATTTTTTGACGCGTCGAATCTGGTAACGGTCGACCGCCAACGAACACACCACCCAATTGATTGACTCCACTGTGACCTGTTTTATCGTCGTCGTTGAATTTATGTCCACGATGAATCATCATCACACGCCACACAGCAACAGTGATCGCAACACGATTAAACAAAACGCAGACAAAAAATAGAAGGAAAAACGAGAAAAGACATGAACAATTAGTCGGATTCATTTTCATTGGATTAGAAATGACGGTTACTTATCGCATAAATTAGACAACGCAAACACACAAAATGAAATGAAACAAAAGGAAATTAGGCTATTATTGAGGGCCTGCCAAACTTAATTCAAATGCTAATCGAATAATCATGGAGCGTGGCGTTTTTGGTCTCGATTTTTGTTGCTTCGAAAATCTCACCAACATCCATCCACACACAATGTCAAAAACAACGTGCACACATTTTCTGCGTTGTCTATTCGAATCTGTGTTGATGTGTGGCAGTTGACGGGTGAAATCGAAACAAAAACGATACAATGTATGTGGTGTACGCACGTATTGCCGATGGCGATTTTTCAGTTAGATCCCCAGCTATGAGAACACCACAAGAGCTAGAGAGGGAAAGAGAGAGAGAGAGAGAGAGAGAGAGAGAGAGAGAGCTAACGATGATGCAAGTGATGCGCCCGATTTTCTACGTGACTCTTTGTACTTTGTTTACTTTAACTTAATTTCATTGTGCTTTCGATAGAGAGAGAGAGAGAGAGAGAGAGAGAGAGAGAGAGAGAGAGAGAGAGAGAGAGAGAGAGAGGGATCAAGAGAATGAGTGTGAGAGAGACACGCAGTTGCGGGTGTTTACTTAACAGATTTTCGGTTTAAAATTGTTTGGGTTTTTAGTTACAGATGACACGCGATCCACCAGATTCCACATGCACATACACATTTTACAAATAACATTGTTTTTCTTTCCCGTCTCTGATAGAAACGTCAATTACACGCTCTCGCATACACACATTTGCGGTTTTATGCCTATGTGTTTGCACAAAGTATCACGCTTGAATCGCCGACGGCATTGCGATTTGTGCATTTATTTCGAACGGAAAACGCAATTAAATTAACTCCAACCAATAGTAGCAGTAGCTACAGAAAAAAGAGAAGAAGAATAGGAGTCAATCTATTGAAAAGAAACTTTTTTTGAAGTTTTTGCTTCGTTGTTTCCTCTCTCTGTCTCTCTCGCTCTCTCTGGTTGAAATGCAATCAAAAGGATTTCCATCCATTGCCACTCATATTTTTTTGGTCAGTCAATAGTGCAATTTTTGTTTGGCTCTCATCCATATTAATTCCGATTGACTTGGCCGTTAATCGAAAATGTTGTTACTGCATTCAGTTGCATTTTCTTCATCATCGACAGACAATCGAATGTGAACTGTGATACCATACCTCGTGTTCCGTTTTTTTTAACATTCCAATAAATTGCCACCCAATTAAATATGCTAACAATTTCAAACAGAGGTGAAAAAATCCCACCAAAACTATTTCAACACCGCATTCCAATTGTTTTTCAATTGAAAAATTCACTTTGAAACGAGCAAAAAAAATCGCTCGTCATCGTCTCTGTTTGCGTCGTTGTGTACACAACATACACACGCAAACATGTTTAACACTACAATGTGGATTATTAATATATGTTTTTTTATCCACCATACGATTGCGGTTTTCAAAAATACGGACGGATTTTACTACCGCTAATTGTGATGTTGAAATCACACATTTTTCTGCTTGAATGCAGAGAAAAAAAATGATTACGTTTTTTTTCGCTCTCATTATTTATTGAAAATGAATCAATTTTCAGGCGGGAAAAACACGCTTGACTCTCGAAAATTGGACAGACAGAGGCTCTGTCACATAGCCCAGCTCACCTGTTTACACGTGAAATAGACAAATTTATCATTTTTCATCGTCTGTTGCTATCATTTGTCATCGGATGGCTTTGGCTTGCGACTAACTCTTCTAGATATACACTAGATTATACACAAAGAGATTGTCTAGCTTCGGATGAAAAGGAGATGGCCTTGTACCATCCACTCTCAATTCAAGCAGCAACACTTCGAATATCGAACTACGGCTTTTTTTTAAGTTAATCACACGTTTGCTATTATATATCAATGTGGTACTTTGTCGCCAAGATCTCAAGCTATCCCGTGTGGAAAATTTTTGACTGACTATTCAGTCGATTAATTTGGGACATTTTGACTGACTAAAAGTGATTTTCTCGAACAAAATAAGCAACTGCAGTTAACTTTAGTTTAATCTTCGTCAAAATGTCCCAAATTAGTCGACTGACTAAAAGAATAACTAAACGTGATTGTCTCCATACAAAACGCATGATTTCAATCAACTTAGCCAGTTTTAGTTGTGTATCACTACATACAGTTACATACAACTGAGTGACTGTTAGTCATTTTATTTGCACACGGGTATTTTAATTTAAAGTGTAAAACTGAGAAAAAATCGTCATTTTTTTCTCTTTTTCATTATAATTCGATTAAAGAGACATTTTAAACATTGAAGCAATCTTCATTTTAATCTTCATATGGAAATGATTCACATGCGACGGTGTGACAATGATTTTTATCTCTCTATCTCTCTCTGGACATCTTTACCCATTTTTTGTTCATTTTTTGCTCCATTTTTTTCATTTTTTTTTGTTTCATTTCTGTCCGTATTTTCAATATTCTTCATGGATTTTTTTCCTTTGCCATTTTGATTTTCTTTTCGTTTTTTGCACTTTTGTTTTCTTTTTTTCCACATTGCATGCATTTTATCCATTCATCATCATTTTTGTCCTCTGAATCGCACTGTTTCTCTCTCACTTTTACACACACAATAGATCGTCCATTTTCGATATCGCCGTAATTGTGTGTAGACTCGATGCTCGTCTCAATTATTTATTGTTGCGATTTAAAGCAGAGGAAGAAGAAGAAGAAAAATAGTAAAAACATGCGCTAATGATAAACACGACACAATCTCAAGACAATGTCAAATAAGAGATCAAAATCAAGTTTTCACATCACTGATTGAAACGAGATAATGACAAATGGACAAGTCATCGGCCAGCATATGGAATATTATTCTGTCTGTGTTGTTTTTCTCTCTCTCTCTCTCTCTCTCTCTCTCTCCTTTCTTCCTCCGCTCTTGTGTTTCATGAACGAAAAAAAAATATTTTGTTTTATAAGCGGTGATCTGTTTTTTTCTTCTTCTGGTTCGAGAAAAAAAAATCGAGTCTAAAGGATAATGCAAAAGCCAAAAGAGACGAGGAAAAAAAAATATGGAATCAACATGAAACTTGGCGACCGACAGTTAAAATGACGAAGACGAAGCGAAACGTTATCCAATATTTGATGGCAAATTTTCTCGATGATTAAAATGGTTTATGTTTCATGCACCATGAGCGACCGATAGAGAGAGAGAGAGAGAGAGAGAGAGAGAGAGAGAGAGCCTAGAGACGGGCGAAGAAAAAAAAGCACACAACAAGCAACTCCGATTTCCTAAGCCTTATAATGCATAACATCGGTTCGGGATTTTTTTTCTGTCTTAGCGATGGCTTCTCTCTCTCTCTCTCGCGTCATTCCTTCGTCAATTTCTTGTTGTTGCCTTTTCTGTTTGCTCTCTTGGTTGGCTGTCGGTTTATCGTGGCCTTTGTCAACGGTCTAAATTTCTTTTTTTGGGGGCCGGAGACCCGCTGCATTCACCTGATTCTCATGCGGCTACTAATCGTTGTCACCAGAAAAAACAACAACCGATCGAATGAATGGAACGAAAGAAGTATCAAAAATCATCATTTCCAAAAAGAAGAAAAAAAAACGAGAACAAACCCGAAAATTCATTAAAAATGGATTAATTTTCGGTCGGTGCGCATCGATTTCAAACAACGAATGGGCTTCTTTCGATCGTCTCTCTCTCCCCTGTCTTTCTCTCTCGACAAAATATTGTCACCCAATCAATGGTCTAGTTTACTCGGCTCGAAACGATTCTCTAGTCGAAATTTTCGAATCTAATCACATTATGACCGCATTTTTGTGTCATTTGGCGACAAAAACTTCATTCCGCGATTCGATTACAACAATGTTACGACGAGAGAAACGAAGACGTTTGTCATGGAACATTTCGAATTGGACAGGTTTAATTTTGAACGGGCTGTCCGATAGATTCGATGTAATCGATATTTTAATGAATCTAAATCAAATAGAAAAATCATTTTGAATTACCAACGACATGATATCATCGAATGAAAATGAAGAGGAAAAAAACAACAACACTGAAACATTGAATACGTTTAAACGTGTACCACGTAAATAACAAATGACGAGTTGATCTATACGGATAAACTATCTAATTTCTAATATAATAATTATTCGAGATTGTTCGAAATGATTAGATGATGAAAAGCTGACACATGTTAAGTTGCTGTGCCACACACAGAAACGCACGCATACACACACAGAGAGGTACATACTAGCTCATGTCAATATCAGCCTAGTTGGGTCCGGTGAAAAAAAAAGAACAACAACTCGATGTGTGTACTGCAAATTGGAATTTGAACAGGCGTTGTAAATTGTGAATAATTTCAATTGAAATCAGTGTGAGTAGCTTGAATTCCTGTGGATCACACGATCGAATGAAATCGGTCACGGCATTGTTTTGTTTGTTTGCTTTTTTACTCTGGTCAATTTTCGTCTTCGTCGATGCAAACGAGATCAATGAACGGGAGGTACATACATTTTCCGAATCAGGTTTTGGCTTAACATTTCAATTATCTGCCATTTATTTGCTTCTTGTGTGTGTGTGTGTGTGTGTGTGTGTGTGTGTCGTGATTAAACCTGAGAACATTACATGGGCCATATGGCAGATGATGTCCGTTTCATAAAGCACTTGCAGAAAAACAGAAGCAGGATTTTTTTTTCGTTCAATTTTCGATCGAGAAATAAAAATCATGTCTTGGCATTTCGTCCGGCGCGAAATTCAAGGAACTGACAAGAATTTGTGAGGCTTCATTTTCTTGTGATCGTGTGTGATGTTGTTGCTGGTTGGTTGGCTGTATTTTTTTCGGTATTTCTATTATTTTCTCTTTATTTTTCGACAGTCGCTGTGCGTTCCTTTTTGCTCGGTTCCATCAACATTTCAGACGCATACAGCTACTAGTTGCAATTGCGTTGTAAAAAATAAGGTGAACAACAACCGAACGGCTTGAAATGAAGCAGCGGCAGCAGCAACACCGATCGCTTTGCGATGGGGCGATTCAGTATGTGTATTGACTTTTATCCCGATTTTGCAATTGATCATGGCATGAGATGCAGTGTGTGTGTGTGTGTGTGCTCGGGTGTGCGCAATAGCGATCACAATGCAACCAGATCGAAGTTCGACTGATTACAAGATTCAAATAACAAAAGGTACAGAGTGCATGATTGTGTCTATTCCGAAATGCAAAACCGTAAGCATGTGGAATCTCCGGCGAGAAAATGTGTATATCTACAACCAAGTGTTCGGTTGATGGCGAGCGGGCGAGTGTGTAAGATAGAGAGCGAATGTCGGCCGAACGAGCGAGACAGCGATCGAGTGAAGAGCGTGCACGAGAGACAGATATTGCCATGGTATGTGTGTGTGCTAGTGACCATAGTCATCCAACCAAATGATTCGGTGTGGCATACCTCAAAAATGTCAACATAAATTAGCTTACGCATCAAATGGTATACTGACATAAATACTAAAATGCTATAAGTACGCCCGAACGTGTATGTTGGGCACACACGAACACATACGAAAACAATTGATGAGCGAGTGAACGAGAGAGCGAGAGCAGAAGAGCGTCGAGTCGAAGCGCCCAACCGAGAAAATGTGAGCGCGTTGGGCGCGCGCGCGCCTGCTCTCGCGTATTGTAAAATCCACGACAACACCGTCGTCGTCGTATATTCCGAATGGCATTGCACAAAACTGGGAACAATAGTGATAAAAACGAGGCACCACACAACACACATTGCCAGGCGATACCGATTGAAAGAAAGAGAAAATTACAACAACTGCAAATGAAATCCGAGCAACGAAAATGAGAGACAACACCGGAGTGGCGACAACAGCAGCAGCGGCAGCAAGAAAAAAATTCAAGGCACAAATGAGAAAAGAAGAATGAACACGAACCGAACATAAACGACAATTTTTTTTCTATCTGTTTATTGCTTTGAGTCTCTATGTCATTTTTTTCCGCTGTTCGTTTATCTCCTCTGCCTGGCTGGTTTGTTGTGTGTTGTTAATATATATTTTTTTCGTATCTGCTGTTTCAGCTTCGTTCGAGCTGTCAAATGCTCTGCGGCAGGAACATTCTTGTGTGTGGATACTGTTCGTTTAAATCTGTTGCGATGTACGTTGTACGCTCATGTTTTGTCCGCTCTGACGTCTCGCTTTGGAACGAGTAACGCGAGATTTTGTGGCTAAGACATTAATAAAACGGGCGTACGAACTCACACACACTCACGTATAATCATCGCGTATTCGATTCCTTTTCGCATCATCATCTCTCCGTCATCAAAAACAAACAACAGAAAAATGAGCGGAAAAAATCCGAAGAAAAAAGAAAAAAATGAAGCGCAGTTCGGTTTTGCTCAGCTTTAATGCCATTGTGATTTGATGTTTCAGTTTTTTGAAAATTCTATTTAATTTTTTTTCGCCTTCTTCACTCCTTGTGAGTGAGTGTGTGTGTCTGTCGTTCGTTTAAATTTTACAGGAGAGTAGTTTTAATGCGCTTGTCACTGGATGCGACCTGGTTGCTATCATATCTTCTCACCGAGACCAGGCGCTCTCTCGATCTCTCTCTCTCTCTCTTGCTCTGACTCTTTCTCTCTGGTTCTGAGCTTCTCTGTATTTTCGTCGCTCTTGGTGTGCTTCTATTCTCTCATTGGCTTGCAATCTGTTGTCTCGTCTATTTTACATGCGGCCAATCTTCTGAGTAGTTTTTTTTCCTTTTTTTTCGGTTACCTCAAAATCATCAGACAAGAGATGCACTCAATGCCAAGACATGACGAAGAAGATGAACAACGAAATGAAAAAAAAAATCCCATCGACGTTTCAAATTTCATTGAATGTTCTAATTATGCAAACGTATCCTTTGCTATCCAAACCGATTCATATATAGAGACGTTGTTTTCGGTTTTGTGGACACGACAAAAAAATCAATAAAGCCACTCGTTGCGAAAACGTCACTGCATCCAAAATGCAAAGAGCGAAATGGGGAAAAAATTGCGGCTCATTGCAACTATTTGTTTGATTTTGGGATCGGTTTTTTGGTCGTCATCGTCCGCACCGGATAGAAGATCTTAAGGAAATCCACACAAAAAAATTAACAACAATCGGATATTGTCACGAGAAAAAAACAACAACAGTGGAAACATCGTTTGGTTCGTTTTTTTTTTAGATTAACGATTTTTGCGAAAATCTTCGGCCGGATCAATCCGGCCTGTGCAGCAGGCGTAAGTTTTTGAATCGGTCAACAACAACAGAAAGAAGTACATTAATTTTGACCGTGATTCGAAAATTTTGATTGATTTTTATTTTCTTTCGCTCACATTTTCAAGTGAAAAATCCCTCTGATTCGTGTGCTCGTGCTCAAACAAACAAACAAACAAAAAACCGATCACCTTTTGCATCATTGTATTTACAACAAATACGCTTTCAAGGTACAGAAAGAAATAAAGCAACATTCAATGGCAATTTATGGATCTCGCTTTTTTTTCTCGTCATTCTTTAAATGGGATTTTGTGATTTTGTCCGAAAGATATTGATTTTTTCCCTCTCTCTCTCTCTCTCTCTCTCTCTCTCTCTCTCTCAATGTTTCTGGTGTGAATGTAAGAATGTGTGCTTGGAACGGCCGTGTGCCATGATTACGATATGTGTATTTATTTTTGTTTGTTTTGTATTTTGGTTTTGGTTCATGCAAAATTGTTAGTTTTCTTCGTTCCTTTGCTTAACAATAAGACGTTAAAAGTTTTCTTTTTTTTTATAAAAATTTGATTTTTTTGATTGTGTTTGGAATGTTGCATGATGGATTTACTTACTTGAATCTGGTTGAAATTCAGCCGACATCTGGTATTGGACTCGTGCTGTTTGTTTAGTTTGTGTACGGTTGTTGTTGTTGTTGATGCAAAGATTGATTTTTGTGTGTGCATTTTTTCGTTTCGTTTAGTTCAAATTGTTTTCATTGTTTTTTTTCAATTTTTTTCGGCCAATATTGGTCATTGCGTAATGAAGTTAAGTTGAGCGCGCGCGCCATTGATGCCAGCAGTGAGAAGAGATTTGACATGTGCGCACACAGATTTTTTTTTTTTTTTTTTTGATTTTGCATCCCGATTGTTTCAAAACACACACACACAGAAGCACAGATGTGGAAGAAAGAGAGAGATAGAGAGAAGAGAAAAACAGAGAAAAATTAATTTGTTCATCGTGAATGTGTTGTTATCATTTGATTCTATAAAAAATTTTGTTTTTGTTTTCTTCAAATCAGGATTTAAATACATTTAAATGCATGTATGGCTTTATCATAAATCGCACATCAATTTGGGTCTTGGACTGCTCTTTGAATTTTGAATTTCAACTTCAATCGCTTTGATTTCACCTTAATTTCAATTTCTATTCCATCTGTTAATTTGCGACTTCACTCTTTAAGCAACCGTTTTTATTCCATTCACACATCTTAGCTGGCGCATAAATTTTGCGACTTTTGGCCATGATCAGACGCCTAGGATAGATCCTTAATAACGTTTTTTTTTTCAACCAATTTTTAGGAAAAATACGCTTAAATTTTAAACCACATTTCATCAATTTTTCTATTTCGATTCCCTTGAACTGATCAAAATGACCATTTCGATTCAATTTTTGCAACTCTACAGGCAAAAACGGTGCAATTATTTTATATTTTGTCTAATTTGATAATGAAATGATTTCGAATATATATGTTTGAAATATTTGTAAAAAAATCTATTCAACTTTCAAAAAACAACCTAAAATTCAAATAAAATGGTTCATCGTTTTGGAATCGATTCAAAAATACGTAAAAATGTTCTACAAAAAACGGATTTGATTTGCTTCTGTTCGCACTTAAGAATATCCTTAAAAGAGTCTAGAATAAAAACAATCACAGAGTGTGTTTTCACATCATTTATATTCTATGTTCAAACTCTCAAAACGCTACGCTTATGCAGTTTTCCAGTCCACGATTCATGACAATCCCAATTTTGAGCTCGAAAACTTCTTCGTCGCGATGCAAATGTGTCTGCGAATGGGATCGATTGAAATGTGTCGCAAAAAGTGCTGTCATCTTTTAATTTCATTAGAATTCGATGGAAACACCCTCAAAAGTGTGTTGACTTCAAAAGGAGGCAAAGAGGCGACTAATCACACGCCGTTCGAATATTCAATCGATGCTCAACTCATGACTTCGTTTTCCTCTGTATTTTTATTGATCTTTTCTTTTACATTGATATCGGTGGTCGCCGCCGTAAATAAACCGAGAGAGAAAAAAACTTCAACTGTAGGATTTTGCATACAATATTCAAATGACTCCTTCGGAAAACATCAAACAAACAAGACGCCGTGATACACATTATTGATTGAATATTTTTTACGCAAAAAAGCGCACAAACACACACTCCATGCAAATATCATGAGGATGATGTGGGTTGGTTGAGAGTGTCTGTTCTTTTTTTTCATGTCTGTGTTGTCATTTCCGCAAATGTTTGTTCGCCGAAGACGATTTAAGGTGTTTGTTTGTGTGTTCGGTTTGTTCCATATATCCCGGTTTGTTTATCCAGATGAAACATTGCAAAGAAGAAGAAACAAAATTATGTATGCACACAACGGCTTTTCAGTTTACTGATATAAAAAGAAACGTCGGTTTCGCTAGACAACACGCACACACACATAAACACGTTCGCAGATCCATTTCTTGATCAGTTTGGCATTTGTTTGAAATGCGATGCAACAGCGTTCGTTTTGCATAAACATTCCCATTTTTTTTATTCAAAACATTCTCTTTCAACTTGAGAGGCTCAAGATGAGACTGTTCGAGTCGACAGATATTGACGACACACAATTGAAATGGCAAAGAAATTATTATTGGGAAATATTTAAGCAAAATAAGAAAATCGTTAATTTATACTCAATGTGGAGTGAATAAATACGTAATTGGTTTAACTGGGCATCATCAAAAAATATTGCCGACTTGAAACACATAAATTTCGATTCAATCCCATTGAATGTGCTCTGTAATGAATTACAGCATGCACACGCAGCCGATAGTTGTTGTTTGCCAACGGCCACTTTGAATGGCCGTGCATACGAGAAACTTACGGTCGATTTCGTTGCGTCCGAAAGAACAAACAAAGATAAAGTTATAAACGTTTTCAATTTAAAAGCGATTTTTCGGCTGCCCCTTTTCGGGGAATGGACAAGTTTTCACCAAAGGGGTTTTCTGCATGTTCGAAATCGAATGGACTAGCGAAAAAACAATCAAGAGCACATTTTCATGCAGAATTGGACGCCATCATATAGAGTCAGCAATTTGTATGTAGCAAAACAAGGGACAATCGTTGCCACTGCTGATGCTATTGCTCGTCGGCTTTACGCAGGCACAACGAGATAAGGAAAAGGGTTTGGAATGCCGAAGCGAAAAGAATTTGCATGAATCGATTGATTTTATCTTCAAGAAGAAAATTGAATTAAGAAATCACAACGGCTGGCGAAAAGGTCAATCGAAAATCACTTTCTCAAGCATCTGATTTATATCAATTGCAAATAGTTTGGATTTTGCTGTTTTTTTTTCTCTTTCGAAGATAGATTTTTTTTTGTCTTTTTACGATTTAAAATCGAATTTGCGTTTTTTATTTTTTTAAATCAAAATTAAATTCCCTGGTTCTTTGATATGATTCTAGCCTCTGTAGACTCTCTGAATGCTTCAAACTCGATTAATTATAACGGATAAATGTGTGTTTGAATATGTGCTTTTACCTTTATGTGGGATGTCATCCAATGTGACACGGTCCATCATTGTGGTTCCTGGCCAGGGAGTCACTGATGCCCCCATCATGGCCGCTGGTGTTGATTGTAACGCGAAAATCTTGACGAATTTTCTATTTCACTGCGACACTGAACAAAAACTGTCTCTTTTTTTCTCGTATTGTTCCTTTGGACTCTTTTTCCGAATCCTTTCAGTTCAATTCACACTGTTTGTCGTAATTTTTTACTTTTGCTTAGCAGTCAATTTATTCAACAGATTTTTGACTATTTTCATTTCACACTACAATTGAATTCATTCGATGCTCTAGTTATGATGATTATTACGATGACTTGTCATTTTTTTCTCTTAATCTCTCCTCAATGCACGTACTCTTTTATCGACTGAAATAGATAAAAAAAATGAAAAAAGCGATAAGAAATTAATGTTACAAATGAAATCTTATGCTTATAGATCATATTCTTATGTGTCCTAATACAAATACATTATTCATTTCCATGGTTATATAATTTAGTGTTCTGCGTTTATTCAATAAATGCAATTGTTAATCGCCGTTTATCAAATTGTTACATAACAATTCTTTATTGCTGATAATTCCATTCACATTAATCCGCCCAATTGCTCAACATGGCTAAAATTTGGATTCTACTTTATATCTCTCTTTAATACTCTCAATATTTAACACTTTTCAACTGGTAAAGCCGTGCTTAAAAAGACGCGAAATTCAATTTCGAAAATCCAAACAACACTTTTTGGCTTTCTTATCTAACCCATTTTTAGTATTTTAAATAATAAATGAATGCGTCAACATTTTCTGATATTTTGATTGTATTTTACCTGCTCAATCAACTTCGAATTCAGATTCTATTATTCAAAACCTGCGATTGATCTTTTTACTCTCTAAGGTGATACATTTCAACGCACAATATGTCTTCTACGCAAAAATTAAAAATGAAATCTTATCAAATTGACATCTAATACTAGATTTTCATCACAGTGTTATACACAAAGATTATTATCTTTGAAAGATATAGATTGAGTCTTTTTTTGTAAATGTCCAATTCTAAATGTGTGAATTACTTAAATCAATCTCGTTTATATGCCGTTAATGAGACGTTCCTTGTGAAATAAATTTGGTATATCTGTCAAATTGTGCTACATCTGCATTTGAGCATATATTTTTTTTCGCGACGTTAAAATTTCATTTGAAATTTACCATATTCTTTTCGATTATTTAATCGATTTTGTTGAAAGACGTTTGACTAATGTCAATTGAATAATAATTGAAAGTGTAAGGAACTGCTTTTTCGACAGCTTTTGATTCGAATAACTTCAATTTTTAAGAAAAAAGATTTGTTGGAATACTGTATTCATTGGGTTATTGATTCATTTCGTTTCTAAATATCTTGATCATTCTACTTATGTCTACAATCCAATTTTTGCTGTTCTAATAAGCAGAGCAACGAAGTGTTTTAATCTATTCATTTTTTCATTATATCAAAAAATCTATTGAATTATTAAACATTTAATCAATCAAAACTATTCTCGATTCGCTTAACACTATTTATGATCAATTTTGCAACGAAAATTCACCCTGATTGAAACGAATTTCAAATGGTTTTACAACTACGTATATTTAACTATATATACAAATAAATTTTCAAGAAATTGCGATGACTAACCATTAAAAATTGCTTCCTTGTAAAATGGGAAAGAGGTGGTTGAAATTCATATATAAGGTGAAAGACTTGAGTCAGTTGAGAAATGGGATAATCCGCAAAATAATTGGTTGCTTTGAAACGTATTCACACTTTTTATCATAATCAAAATCACAGAATAATTACGAAACGCTTGATTTGTTTTTGTTTTGTTTTTTCATTGAGTTCGATCTAATTTTTTTTTTCTCGATCAAAATCCTTGAAATGGTTTGTTTTGTTTATTGTTAAAAGCTCTCACTGATCGATGCACATGCACACTTATTCTCTTTTTTGCCACACATTCGTTTGTTTACTTTTTTCTTGTCACAATTTCCGATCGTTGTCCATCATTAATTGAATAGCAATTAACGATGCAAATGTTGTTCAAATTTTCAATGATTATTCATTGTGTGGAATTTGATGGGGGAAAAAAACCAAAACACACTAACAGCAGCTCAGCCGCTGCGGCAAACACTGAATTTTTCTGTTTTGTACGAAAAAACCGAATGGGCGAATAAAAAAGCGCACACATGAAACGGCACGGGACGCACTGAAATAACGAAACAAAAACGCACTACAAACAAGGTCCGTGTTTGCGTGCTCGTTCATTGCCGAGAACAGAAACAAAATAATTGAATCACACATTGAGAGCGGGACCAGAGACCCGAAAGGCGATGTGTGTACTCCACTCACAATCACTGTGTGCTTGGCTATATGTGTGTACACATTTTCTGGGTGTTGATGTTAGCATCGAATGTGTTGTTGGTTCTACTTCTGCTGCTGCTGCAGTGATTGCCGCTACTCGTCGATAGAACACGGGCTTGAGTGCATGTGTGAGTGTTGCGTGTACGAGTGTATAAGTGTGAGAACCATGTGCTCGGCTGTGTGTATGGAAAAGGCGAACCGGAGGAAGCGTACATGAATCAAGATTTACGCAGGCCAAAGCAACAGTCTCAAATGTTTACCAAAATGCTGCTGTCGAGCGAGAGCGAATGAGAGATAGAGACAGAGAAGGAGGGAGAGAGAGAGAGAGAGAGAGAGAGAGAGAGAGAGAGAGAAACAAAAATTATGAATATGCTCATAAACGATACTTTTGCCAGCCGCGCACATCAAACAGGAATACCAAATCAGCGGAGCAAACCATTGGAAAATTCACAATTTACAATTATTACTAACGAAAACTGTCCCATGGCTGGACCGTTTTTTTCCCTTTCTTTTCTATCGCTTTTTTTCCTTGACCCACTAAACGATTTTTTTTTCACAGTCTTCTGTTTTGCTCGTTTCGTTTTTCGACAAAGGAAGATCGAACTTTTTTTTTTGCTGTTGAGATCGATGCCAATCGAACAATAAGCAATAAGAATTTACTTCATTGCTTTTGTTTATTTCTCCAATTAGATTCATAACGACGTTTCCGTATTGGAAAAACGGATGCTACAGCGATTAGCAGCGTATCTATCAACACAGACCGTTGAACCATAATCAAAATGCAAATGAGATGATTTAGTTAGATTTTTATTAGAGAACAATTGGTCAACAACAATAATATATGCATAGAAAACTCATCAGATTTTTGTCAACAACAACACCATGAATTTCATCAAACATCACATTGATTTAATGAATTTTCTTCAATCAAAATATGCCTGAAATTGGAAAATGTCCACAAATTTTAACTTTGACATTTTACTAATTTGGATTTTTTCCTTCATTTGGCATTTTCATGTTTGTGTTTATTTTTCAGGATGTATTTAGATCGAAATTCGGCTATTTTTAGCACATTTACCGACATTTTTTGCTGAGGTGAAATTTTTATACGGTGTTAACGTGAATTTTTATGGCCAAACTCGAGGCGAAGCTAAATAAAACGAATTGTTCGTTCTCGTTTCCTATGATCATTGCCTCCGATTTTTGCATCGATAAAACCGTTGTTCGTAGCAGAGAAACCAGAGAATCGATTGAGTGAGGTGAACAAAACGGTTGTCGTGTAATGTGTGTACGGATAAAAACAACTGCATTCATTCGTTGTTGCGAGAGAGAGAGAGAGAGAGAGAGAGAGAGAGAGAGAGAAAGAACGCGCGCGAGGGCACGCACACTCGCAAACGAATCAAAGTGATGCTCGCGATTCGAGAGATGCTGCGTTTAATGTAATGCCAAACACGGTTTTACTCCAATGATGTTGTTTCGAGTGTTGTCGATGCTTTGCTTCCTGGCTACGGGCACCATTGTACTCGACAACATACAAACCCATCGCTCGGTCGCGCACACACACGCGCAACTCACACACATGCACGCACACACAACCAAACAAGGTGGGATAGAACATTGTGCGCTGTGCTAAAGAAGCAATTCTTGGGCGGCCGTTCGTCATTGTGTGTGCGCGTCAATTTACGTTTTACATGTTGAACCAACGGAACAGCTCAGCGCCGAGCAGCCGAAAGTGGAATGCAACAACCTTTCAATGGGCGTGTCCATATCCATATTTCATTCGAAATGGCATTGCGCAAGCATTTGCTCTGCAGTTTACGAATCAAGTCAAATCGATCGATTCCATTTCATACCATGTTACTTCATCATTTCTCGTAGCACTCTTCATCATCGTGCGTTTTTCGATTCGGGCCTTTTTTTCTCTCTCCTTCACGGACCATTTTCCGTGTAATTGTTGTAATTTTATTTAATTGCATTTTTCACAAGTCAAATCTAAAGGATGTGTTATTGTTTACGTTTAAAACTTATTTAGAAAAAAAAGAGTCACATCCAATAATAAGAAACAGAGGCACTTTTTGGATTTTGAAACACAAAATATACTTGAATGGAAATGAAGGGAATATTATTCGTACAATTGATCAAATACTTTGATAATTGCATTTTTAATGAAGAAAAACGGCAGACGGGAAACTCAGAGATAGAGAGAGATGGCATTTCAATCGAGTTTCTGTGAGCATTTTTGATTTGAAGAGAACTTTTTCTAAAGAAGATGGCTGTTCAAAGTACGAAAAACCAATTGGTTTAGAGCTAAAATAAAATGATTTTGAATTAAATTGGTTGAAGATTTAAGATTCGTATGCATATATGAAACAATTTAAGATAAACGATTATTGTAAAGGATCTGTATTAGATCAAAAAATCAAATAAACTAATGTTGGCCTCAGTAAAAAGCATAGAATTAGATGAATGAAGAAAGATGCCTAGTTTGTGTGCCCAGAATGAGCAGAATCTAAAAATTCACAATTTCCAACTTCAACATGCCAATACAAAAAATGAATGGCTACCATATTTGCTGATGAAAAAAATACCTTCATGAATTCTTCTTCAGGGAATTTCTATTAATCGAAATTGAAAGCAAGTAACAATTGATAAGTATTGAAATTTCGTCTATATTACAGAGTCTGAAACGCTGTAATTTCGATGAAACCAATACTAGAACAAGGGATTGATTTGAATTTTCTTGAAAGCAAGAATTATTGCCTTGGTTCATTGTGATGCAAGCAATATTGTTGTTATTTTCCCTAAATTTGAGGAAAATTTTGCATGCAATTCGGCATCTGCATTCCAAAGTTTGACAAGTCTAAACTATGAGAATAACCGAAAAGAATGGCGTTTTAACTCGAAACTACTTGCCCTCGATGCACGGTCTCTTCGTCGTCAAAACTTTCGAAAATATTCTAATTCTCTAATCCGAGTACACGCGCCATCGAGCGTGGTGCATATGGTTCGTATAAACAATGTTTGTGGTACTTCATCAGATTTCGGTTAGTTTGACTTATGGTCGGGTTCGATGATTTGTTGGCTTCGTCTCATCTAAGTGGATCTGTAGAAGGTGGCTCCGGCTTGAGCAGACAATGTATTTGGCTAATGTCAGCTAGCTAACTGAAAACATTCTGGCTGGGTCAGCGGCTGAATTCTATGCATTGCATTTTTTCACCGCAATCTGTAGTATACAGACCATAAGAAATGTAAAATGTTCGCCATTTATTTTTACATTGCCAATACATTAGTTATGGGGATTTTTGTTTTGTTTTTTTTTTTGTTTGTAAACAAATCTGCCTATCTTTTTGCATTGCCTCTGCACATTTCTTATGGACATATACTATGCACAATGCACAGTCACAATGCAAAAAGATAGGCAAATTTGTTTACAAACAAAAAAAATAAACAAAACAAAAATCCCCATAAATATGATTTATGCAGATGCGATGAAAAAACGTAACGCATAGAATTCAGCCGCTGAGCCAGCCAGAATGTTTTCAGTTAGCTAGCTGACATTAGCCAAATACATTGTCTGGGCTTGAGACCAAAAACCAAAAACCCAATGATTGATCACAATGGGTCCGATTTGATTATAACGATCTCCAAAAATTTATGTACTTGATCTAAGTGTTTTCATTTCGTGCGTTCTCAATGAAAGCGCATTGAACTGAACAAAAAGTGAGCACACCGATTTTCCGAAAACGATTCAGCTTATGGATGAAGAAGGAGAAAAAAAAACTGAGAAGCAAACGGCGCCCTTAACTAACCAACTATGCGCCAAAGATGGTATATGTGTGTGTGTGTGTGTGTGTGTTCAGCATGTTCACATTGTGTAGACAATCGCATTAAATCGGCGAGCAATGACAAGCATGAAAAGTCGGAGTGTGTGCGTTTTACAAAGCACACATAAGATCCGTGGAAATTTCGCCGCTTTTCTTTTTCGTTTCGTGCAAAGCAACAATATAACCTCAGGTTCACCACTTTTGCCGCACAAGAAGCTCATTGCATAAACAAACACACCGACGAACGAAAGAAGGCGAGACTGAGCGAGAGAGGAAACAAGAGAGAAAGAACGAAAGAGACGAGCGTGGGAGGGAAAGAGACGCAACCGATTGGTAGACACGCAACGAAACACTTGAACCGAAGCACTTTATAATCTCTTAGCAGTGTAAAACATGTATGTTTTGATAATTGAATGTTCAATTGGCGTAACACACTATTTATCAATTCCACAACAGAGAGACGCGAGTATAGAACAAAAACACACTGCACCGCCCGCCCGCTCGCTCACCGAATAACGGATAAATCTATATGGCATGTATAAAATATTATCGGGCCAAACGTCGCAAGACGTTTCAAGATTAAGCGAAAATTGACGCGGTGGCAAAATAATGTGTGCCATCGTCAACAAAGCGTTTTACCACTGATCGCGCTTGATTGGATCATCTCACGGAACGGAATGGAATGGAACATTATTAGAGTGTGCACGAACGGAAAAATAGCACACAACAACTTGTGCAGTCTTGTGAAACAGCTTTGATATCAGTCATCATGCAGTTTCACCGATTCGATTTTCTTTTTTTTTTCTGCTTCATCCTTTCTCGCACGCTTCTCGAAATAACATCATATCATAATCACACATTCGTTTCACACAACCGCAAGCAATTTAGAAAGACACGTTGATAAAATGCCATTAAATTTATTTCGCTCGAAAAATAAATGTGCGTTTAATAGAAAAGCAGAGAGAGAGAGAGAGAAGAATGGAAAAAATTGAAAATGGTGAAAAATCGACGCCATAGAAATAGAGTGAAGTCGGTGTGTTGTGTGTGCGATAACAAGATTTCAATACATTGTGGCAAGAAAACCAATCGATTTTAACGACATGATAGATGTGTGAACTTCACACGTACGCTCGGTTCTTTTGGGAGAGACGAAAGAATCGAAGGGCTTGCGACGCCTGTTTAAAATACATTCAAATATTCCAAATATTTGAAATATTTTCAAATATGTCAAATATACGAAATATTAGGTTCAATTTTGTACTGCAATATTTGAAATAATTTCAAATATTTTCAAATATGTCAAATATTTCAAATAATTTTAGGCGTCGCAAGCCCTTCGGAAAGAATCTTCGCCTATTATTTTTCACATCCTCCATTTTTGGAACTGTTTTCTTTATGTGGCTATGGTTATGGTCATCATTGCGTGTATTTGCATCATCATTTCACTTAGATAGAAGACAAATTCCTGTTTCAATTAGACTGAAAGAAGACGAAGAAGAAATGCCAATCCTGTCATCGCCCAAAAGTCGTCTGTGTTTTCATGAAACTTTACCAGCCTGAGCTCTTCACTTTTTCACCGGCACCATTTGACTCGATTGTTGAATCGTTTTACCGTTATATTGTGTCGAATAACATCTTGTCGCTTCGCGCCTAACGCCATTTCACTGTTGATGAGAGCACACGAGCAGGATATGATGACTGTTTCGCTGCTGATAGTAAAATTTGATTTTCAAACACTCGAAATTATTGAGTTTTTTTTTGTGCCTGATGTTATTGTGCGCAGCAACTCAGCCAAACATAACTCGAATACAATAACATTACATTTATTTCCTATCGGGATAACGAAAGAGCGGCGGAAAAATCGTTTTTTCCACTCTCTATGAAATCGGCCAAACAATGACAACTTAACTAAAATTACTAAAAATATTTTCATCGTGCTTGTTTCATTTGATTATTCCGTTAGCGTTATTAATGGTGCTTCGGGTTTTCATACGTTGTGCGCGATGGGCCATTGACATGGCTTTGATCGCAAATAATTGCGTTCCCTGCGTTTTGGTTGGCCCATTGATTGGATGAATGTATCGACGTGCGTGTAACGGCCACTGATAAAACTACACGAGTCATGTACTCGTGTGGTTGATTTTATTTGATGGTGGTGTTGTCGCTCGACGCGCTTTTCCATCGGCGTTTTTGCAACTGGATTTGTTGTTTATTTTATTCGAATTTTTCGTTCATTCTCTCTTTCATAAAAACCAACTATTCGATATTTTCCGAATGTCCTGTCACTCGATCGCGCTCTCTTTCTCTCTCTCTCTCGCGCGCGCTCGTCATTCCATTGTAACAAAATGCATTCATGCACACAATGTGACTTTTAATCGAACCTTAAATCGTATTCACATTGTTTTTATTTTTCCCGATATTTTCTATGCATTGGTGCCTTTGTTATCGCTGCTGCTGCCATATATCGAGCCGACACATTTTTCTTCCAGCCATTTTTATACAATATTTTTTTTTCTCTCTTCTTTTCTCGTTTTTCATCATTGTTGTAAAATCAAATGGATTTATTAATAACAAATCGCTGACTTTCAATAGAGCCAGACGAAAACAACGTATCAACAATAAACAGAATTGAAAGAAAAGAAACAAAACACACACACGTACGTACGTCTTGCATCGAGTGATTTGTTTACCGAAAATTTTCTTATAACGATTTATTGCATGTCAATAGTTTTGTCGTTTTCCTCATTGTTTCCCTTCGCCCAAGTGGACTTGTGCGCGCCGCTCAAGAAGCCGAACCTTTTGTTTGACGCAACGCGCAACTAGGTGGTGCGTTGCTAACAGGCAAAATACCAACACCATAGCAGGGATTCAAATCTCATTAAAAACATACCAAATTCACACGCTTTGACGCAACCAACTAATTTGATTGAATCAAGCTAACGAGCTTCTTGTCCGATTTCAACGTTAGTTCTCCTTACGCGCTTTCGATATATCTGATTTGACGATCAGCCTAAACCTAAATTAGTAACATCGGGCCAACGATTTTTTTTCCCCGACACTTCTATTACGAAAGCCTTGTTTTAAGCCACTTTCGCTTAATCCAATAAAAAAGCGTAATCGCTCAGTAATTTTATCGAACAACGGATTTTCAAACACAATTTTAGACACTCGAAATGGACAATGGAATCTATTTTCATTTGAAGTGACATTTTTTTGTCATAATGAAAATGTGTGGAGAATTATTTTTAAGCGGATTTCTATTTAGATCAATATTTGGTTTTGCTTTTGAATTGAAAAAAAAGTGGGCTTACTTCTGTAAGAAAAAGAAAATTTTAACAAAACAGTCGAAAAATTAAATTTTCTGTTCAAAAATGCGAACTGTTCATTAGGAATATCAGCCTTTTCTATTAAAAATGACGGTTTTGGTTAAACCTATTGCATTTCTAATGATCGTTGAACTTGTTTCATCATAAAATGAGCATTTTATGCCAATTCATAATAACTTATATTAGATTTGCTGAAAAAACCATGAAATTGTGGCGAAATAAGTCCCTATTTCCAAAGAAGTAGTCAAAGCCAAATCGTCTCTTCGTCCAAAAGTCACAATGTGTTGGTCGCACACGTTCATCCAACAGTCAAGAGTGTTAATTTCGTTGAGCAGTTCATCATAAGTTCACCGAATGATACGGATCGTTCAAGAGGAATGATGGCGTGACGATTCGTCCAATTGTATTAAAAACCATTAAATAAAGACATCGAGATGGCTTCAAAACAGCCACTCGACAGCGTTAAGAGGCAGAACCAATCAATTTTTGGGCTAATTTTCTACACAGCGTTATTGAATCAATTTTAAAAACGTGGTAACAGTTTGTAGTCCAGATGTGGCGAAAATGGTTCAAATTATGCGATCGTTCTGGCTGTGGAGAAAAGGCAAAAACTGCATGCGAAAAGTAGCGCGAGGTAGGCTAAAAGTGACTGAGTTTTACCCCGAGGCGAAATCATGCTGAGAACATTTTTTTCGTGTTTGTTTTACATTTTGATATATCAAATGTATACTACTGTAGTCGTGGATTTTTTGTTATTGTTCGTTTTTGCGTAGCATAAAATTTTTTGGTGCGTCGAAGTGAAAAAAAGTTCATAAAACGCGGTTGCATGTATGAAATGATTCTGATAAGAATGAATCAACCTAAAACACCGTTGTTGAAAAAAAAACATTGTTTTTATGCCCCGAAAAGAGAAAGAGTGTTTGTAATTGAAAAGCTCTCCAGTTTACGATGTGACTTGAGCCGCTTTTTTTTTGTTTCTGCTCGTTGATAAAATATGGGAAATCGCGGGTGAAAAGTGGGATTCGTCGGGAAAAAAATATGTGAGCAAGAAATCGAGTGTCTGGTGGTGACATATCTGAAACTTATTTCACTGCCACATTTCTCGAATTGATTTCGGTTTGGCAACGTGCACATTTTCCGAGTCGGATTTGTTTTTTCCTTTTCGTGCAAGTATTTTCATTTGGAGTCACGGGCGCGAAACGACAAAATAAAACTCTCGAGAGAGCGAGAGAAAAAAAAAAGAGAGCGAGCAAGAGAGAGAGAGAGAGAGAGAGAGCGAGAGAAAAAAAAAGAGAGCGAGCAAGAGAGAGAGAGAGAGAGAGAGAGAGAGAGAGAGAGAGAGAGAGAGA
>NW_022601406.1:114657-187670 GCF_009176505.1 Sitodiplosis mosellana | reverse complement strand
AGAGAGAGAGAGAGAGAGAGAGAGAGAGAGAGAGAGAGAGAGAGAGAGAGAGAGTCAAAATGAGAAACAACATTAAGATATCACAACCTGGTGTTCTTCTGACAACGAGAGCTCAGCCACCAAGCAAGTGAGGAAGCAACAGCAACAACAAATACTTGGTATAAAATAAATAAAAATACAGGCTGAATGCTCAACCGCAGACACACACACCAAGTCGAACCGACTTTGACAAAGGAATAGCATAAGCGCACACATAATTTACATTATTGTTGGTTGATAGTGACTGGATTGTATACTTAAATGGTGCGCACACAATATTTTTTCTCTTTCGCAACCACCGCTGCCGCCGTTGCTGCCTGTGCTGGCGAAGCCGAACAAAAAAAGACAGGCATTGAATGTATGAGTGTGTGTGTGTGTGTGTGTGTGTATGGAAAATGTGTTATTCGTTTGTAAGAACCGGGTATTTCGCCCTGAATATTTCGAGCTCTCGACTCCGTATCATTTGGGATATATTCGGTGTGAAAATATCGGCGTATACAGCCGTTTTATGTAAAACACGGGAATCTCCTCTCACTCTATCGCTCTCTTTTCCGCTTTACTTTTCCTCTCTCTCTCTTGCTTGCTCAGCCACAAATACAATCACATCGCTCGAAATGCTCACACACTCTCCGATTTTTATATGGGATTGTGTAATATATGTATCTTTAGCGCCCCATTTTCGAAAAATAAAATAATAGTAATAATAACACATAATCGAAACGATGATGCCTAAGTTGCGGAAAAATTATTAACGCTTCGCTAAGTTTTAACAAAAAAAAATTACGAACGTACGAACAAGAGAGCTAGAGAGCCAGAGAGAGAGCGAATGAATTCAACAACTGATGCTATCTATATTTAAAAAAAATATGTACACACACTCGCAGTCAGGCACATTCAACACATATATTGCGATTCAGATGGCTGTCACCAAAACACATTTTAGAAGGAACGCAGAAAGATTCGTCAGTATGTGAACGCAGACCACCTCATTGCTGTGGCGTGTATATATCAATCTCAGCGCTGGAGTATTCTGTTTTTTTTTCTTTTTCTTTATTCCACCGATTGTCATACAGATCGAGTCAAATTCGAAACTGAATTCGTTCCATCGAATGCTTTTCTTCTACGATAAGAATATCCAAGCGTTCACATTTCGATTTGAAGGAAAAAAAGAACAATGAACCAACCGATATAATTGTTTATGCGAAAAGTTTCGAACAACAATCATTTTGATTCGATGGCTGGGCAGTAAATTTGGTGACAAGAATCGAGAAATGTCATTAAGTTTCCGCTTTGAACAAAACATTCAAAACGATTTCGGCTTGTGCCATCCCAAACACCACCACCTTAAACTCAATAAAATGTTTACCAATAATTGTTGATCGCATTTCGTGCATTTTGGCAACGCGATCCAAATAAGATTTCCATTTGAAGTGGTTGCATTGTAAATTTGTTCGTTCGGGGGGGGAGGGGTTGTACATTCGTTGGCGGCCGGATAAAGTTTTCATTTAATTGATATGTTGTTCGGTTGGATGACAATTCAGTTCGGGTTTGTAGCCCATCGGAATGGGAGAGAGAGAGAGAGAGAGAGAGAGAGAGAGAGAGAGCGCGGGGAGAGGAGCACTTCAAGTGAAGGATTTTATTCTAACCGCATCGTTTCCACGCAATGCGCCCACATGATATGCACGCCATTTAAACACAATTAAATCGCACTGGTTTGGTGAGTTTCACAAGCGTAAATATCCGAAACCATTGTTAATATCATTTTCAGCCTCTTTTTCCATCTCACACTCTTTCTTTCCCCCCTCTCTCTCTCTCTCTCACACACACACACTCTTCCATCGCCGATAAGAGCGCTTAGAGATTTGGAAACTTTTTCAAAACTGTTTTACAAATGTCAACTTCCAAACAATTGAAGATACATTTGAAAAAGTTGCTTATTTGTTGTTGTTGCTGTGGTTCGTGTTGGAAATGTTAAATTTCCTCAAAATTCCCTGAAAATTGTCGGAATTTTCCTCAGAACCGGTTGTGTTCATGTGTACGATGGACATAAAGGGAATTTTGTATTGTGGTGAAATGGTTTTCTCGTTTCGGTTTTAATTTACATAAATCAGATAAAAATCGAATCGGCTGGTGGCGAGAGAATGTGGTAACCGAACAATGAGTGGGGTTTTTGTTCACAATGTGTTGTCTTCCTCGTTTTGTTTTTGGTCAGATTGTGTGTTTGAGCGAGTGCGAGAGAGAGAGAGAGAGAGAGAGAGGGAGATGGCCGAAGCTTGGTATTTGGATTTTAAGCATTCCTCATTGTCCTCGGAAAATTTACATAGACCGTCTGTCTGTTTGCAAAAGATGAGTGTATTTATCATACTTTCAAAACATATACAAACAATTACCCAGTCTCTTTGTCGTGTTCCATTCGGTTCGTCCGTCGGTTGGTTGGTTGGTTGGTTGGCTGGCTGGTTGGTCGTGTATATCGGTGCGCGTCGAAAGCAATGAATGAAAGCCAAAGCACACACAGCAGTGGTAATGGTAAATGGTTTTTGTCCGTCCATTAACAATTTAATGAATGATTAAATGTTTAAGCGAACAAATGATGCGATTAGGCGCAACTCATATACGGGCACCCAAGACACGTACATCGCAATTATTGTAAATGAATAAATGTGTGTGTGTGTTTGTGTAAAATATTCAATCCGACAGATAGAGACGAAATGGAGAGGGAGCTTGGGATGATAACTGGAGACTGGGTGAAATTGGAATTGAGATAGAGCGAGCGAGCAAACGCGAGTGCGCGCAAGAGAGGGAGATGATCGAGCAAGGAGAAAGCGATTTTGGGTAAATTTCATTCGAAGCGCTTTATCATCCATAATAATCATCGTCAGCCAATAAACAAACATGACCATCCATCCGGCAATACCACTCTCCTGTACACGTAAACACACACTAATATCGACACAGCAAGCGAGTGAGTCTGTCCATTTCGACACAATCGCATTCACAATATATCTCATAAAGACGAAATGATATATTCATATGATGAGTCTCTATGAGCTTGTTTATGGAAAATATGATTTGTGCGCGCGTTCGGCCGATCGCTACACATATCCAAAACTTGCTTCAGTCATCTCCCTTTCGCACCCGCATTTCTCTTCGGCTTAGAGAGACGCGCATCAACAAGCACAATCCATTCAATATGTATTACATGAACTGATTAATTTATTGGTACTTCCACCGGTTTACATTTACCGTCGAACATGTGTGTGTGTGTGTGTGTGTGTGGAATATTTGAGATTTCATTTGGTTTCGCATATTTTCGCCCATTTTGATGATGATAATGAGTGAGAATGAGAATGTGCGCGAACGTGGCTGCATCCGAATGAGTACTGCTTGAGTGCGAGCGCGCATTCGCTTATTGTTGCTGCCGATCGTGTCCTATGTGGAGGAAAAAGACAATATGAAAGAGACACAGTGGAGCGGATAAAAGGTCCATTTACTCGCCTCTCGGCTCTTTACAACTCGAATAGATTGAGCATGAACCAAAACCTATTCTACCTACGAATTTGTTTCGTCCCTCTTTTGTTATCTGCCTACGTAACATCTTTGTGGCTTCATCATCCATTCATTCATTCATTCATTTTTTTGTAAGCTTTTTTTCGGGTGTCTTCACTGAATACTCATTATTTGTATTGTTTTTTTTTTGGCCAAAAGTTTTTTTCTGGCTAGAAATTTTTTCATCATTTAACCGCATTTCGAAGAGACTCTTTCTAAGAGAGCGACAACGAAAGCATATTTCGTTATAGTCAAACCTTAAATTGGCTGGAAACACTCACGTGTTGTCATCATTTAAGTATGTGCAATTAATGATGTTTTTAAAACAAACGAATTTACAGTTGGTTTACGACGTGCGCCGCACTTCAACCCAATGCAGAAGGGGTTTCGTTCACTTTCAAGTGGAAATGTTCACCATGTTTATTAATGGCGCTAATAAGCGTATAAATGACACACATATGCAATTAAATCGCACAGTTCTCTCTCTCTCTCTTGCTCACCACATTTCGAGTGCCACACTTGACAAGTGGTGATAACAACTCTTCAGCGATTGTCGCACACTCAGCCCTTTGATGTGTGTGTGTGTGTGTGTATTTTTTCGGTTGTTGAAAAACAAACACTCAAAGGGTTCAAGATCAATATGTTCGATGGGAAAAGGCAAATCCAATTATTATTAGCAAAGGTTGCCGGCCGAATTTCGTTGGCAAGAGCCGAATTGATTGTTGTTTCAAATAAAAAAAAAGGTGCGAGACAAATGTTGCAAAATGAATGTTGTGCTCATCGCTTCGGCTTCGTCACTACCGTCCACGTGGTCGTTGTTAAACGTACGCTGTCGACGTTTTTAAATGAAGCAATTTCCTTAATTAACTCTCGTAAAGGTATTTGGGCGTTTCATAATGAAACTCCTATTTTTAGCTATGTTCTTTGAAGTGACGATAAACGGTTTGCTCCTCTATTGCGCGTTGTCATCGTAACTAAATGGAATTACTTGGCTCTTTCTTTTTCCTTTCTTTGAATAATTCCAATTATTTGGACGAAATATTTCACCCTTAGGTGTGTGTGTGCGTGTGTGTGTGTATGACGGTGCATTTGTGGAGTTATAACAACTTTGCCATTTAAATCGCATGTAAACGATTTAATCGAAACTCATTAACAAGTTTTTCGGCATCTTTTTGATGATACACACAAAACTTTAGATTAAGAAATGGTCTCCCTTGTTTTTGATTTCATGTTCGTCTGTACTGTTTTGCCTCTATATACAATACAGATTATAAATGATGGAATTTCCCGCAATTTTGAACGCAATCGATTGTTGAACGAATTAGTAGCGGCAACCACGACATGATGCCAATTCCATGGCTCAGCATCACCTTTATTTTCTTTCTCGAAATGTCAATCAATAATTCGAAATTGTTTAATTTCATGAGAAAATCGACGAAATTTCACCCAAAAAAATTGCTGCTTTGGACTCTGAAAATGCAAGAAAATCTCAGAAAAAGTGACGAGCGAACGAAATTCAAATGTCCTGCGGTTTTTGTTGACCCTATTTTATGACAATTGAATCACCGTGAAACCCGACATTTTCCATTTAATATTCAATTGATTTTTGCACCGAAAAATTTGTCCAAACTTACTCGCCCCGGATCACTCTCCGCTTCTTATTGACATGCTCAAGTCAAATGGGAAATTAAAAACAGCACAACGAATCTTATTGACACTGAAAATGGTTCAATGCGACGGTCAATCGACGCAGTTTTGTTGTCGGGATTATTTGCAAAGAAAAGGTAAATTAAGCCAGCAATTACGTTGCGAGTGTGCAATCCGATATGCAATCTCGCTGCAGCGATCATAGCGACAGGGTGCAATTTTAATGAATGGTATTTCTTACCGGTAACAATGTGTATGTGTAGGTCCTTTCAATTTCAATTTTTCAATATTGCACAATACCGTTTTTCGGCCCCGAGATTGCCTGAGAGACGATGACAAAAAAGAGCATGTTTTTATGTTACGTATTGACGTTTATTGAAACCCATTGTTGAACGTTTTTTCTTCATACCGATACACAATGACGAAAACAAAACGACCGAACTGACTGAAGGAGAGAGAGAGAGAGTGAGAGAGAGAGAGAGAGAGAGAGAGAGAGAGAGAGAGAGAGAGAGAGAGAGGGAGAGGGAAAGTCAGTGAATGAAAGGAAAAAAACCGAAGAAAATGGAAAGTCTTTCGTTGAGCATTTAATTGACTCAAACAACAAAGACGCACACTGAAAATACACGGTTTTATAATAGTTTTTTGAGCGAGAGAGAGAGAAGAAACTCGCTTCGGTTTAGGCGAAGCAAAAATTGAATGGATTTCTGGCAAAGAAATAGAAACATTTAAAAGGGAAAATTATTTGAAATGTCACGTTGATAGCTTCACTCCGATTTATTGGAGTTTTTGTGCTACATGCGATTTTCCTTCGATTTTATCGACTTTTCAACGCAATTAATTGGTGTGCAATTAATGCACGACTTTTAGTTGGACTCACACGAACCCGAAAGAAAATGTGTGTCACTCGTCAAAACAGCGATACCGCTGATCGGGAACGATAAGACCTCAACCTATTTTTTCCTTCCTTCCTTCTCTCTCTCTCTCTCTCTCTCTCTCTCTCTCTCTCTCGCCAATTTGATGCATTTTTTGTTCGCTTTCATTCATTTGACTGCACACACACCGGTACGTCTCATTATTCGATACTCTCGGTTGCATTTTATGGCTCACTTCCTTTCACTTCGACTTCATAACAAAAACATTTCACAACTATTCAAATTAATGACATTGAAAATGGGATTATGCATTTAATCAGTCTAATCTATTTATGGAGTCATTTATGCACAGCGACTTTGATGCGAGCCACAGAGAGAAATGAAAGTTTTAAGAGCAAAGTTCTTCAACACCCAACCAACAAGTACATTTAAGTTTTTCATGACAAAAATTTGGCCAGCACATTTTTGCTTCCGCCCATCGACTCTTTGAACAATCGCAAAAAAAAATCTTTTCAAAGCCGCACAACACATGACAATATACCCGGAAATATTACCGAGGACACCCGAATGGAGGAAATCATTTCCTGCCAATTTCATACGTTTTTTTTTTGAGACAACATTCAAAGGTACGATAAAAAAAAATTCGGCAAACTTCGCCAAATGATAATTTCTCGCAACACTAAATTGTTGCTGAATATTCAATTTTTGCGCCGATGAAAGTGATGAAAGAAGATGAAGAATAAAAACGAGTGTGTCGCTTTTATATGAAGCATGTTAAATGTGTGCGAAACGTGTGTGAGTCGCGTGCATCTCACACTAAAAGCCGTAAAATGTCTTTGTTGTCAATGTTATCAATTCATTTTACGCCATTCCTTGGTTCCGCTGCAAATTCGTCCGTACATCATATGTTATTATTATTTTTATTGCTCGATTTTATTGATGCATGTGACACACACAGTGCGGCGGTGGTGACAGAATCAACGAATCAAACGATACGAAGCTAATCAAATGACTGAATCGGGAAAAAGCCGAAAACTTCGAACAAAGTACACTTTATTAACTCTTTTTTTAATGATGAACGACTCTTTTTTTCTTCCATGGGAAACCGGCTTGTGAGCGTAGAACTATCGGTTTTGGAGAATCATCAAGATTTGGCCATTTATTTTGTTGTTATTCGCGTCATTCAATGAACATTTTTTCAGAATTTTGAGTTTTGGTTTAAATTTTCGTTTTTTTTTTTCAAATTTCCTCACGGTTCTTCTCTTAATTTTCAAAATAAAGACTTAATTTGGACCTTTTCCGAATGAATAATTGAAAATATGAGTAGTTGTTGAAAAACGAAAAAATGTATTTGTACCGCAAAGTCTAATACATGGAAAGATTTTTTCAATCTATGATTAAATTTAAATAAAACACCTCAAAGTGACTTTGCTTTTTCAAATTTCAAACATAAATCGATATGAATATTTATTTATAAACGAAATTTTGGTTCGAATGCATTTCGACATTTGTCATCCTCAGCGGGTATCAAATTACACTGGACTCAGCTCTCCGTTTGCGATTGTGAGTGAGAGAAGCAAAGAAAGAAGAAAAATATACACAGAAAGCAAAATATGTTACAATGTGTTGTGGTGCGAGCGCACACCAAAAAATTACCGAATTAAAAATTGTGACCGAAAACAACAGCTACTTGAAATAAATTCATATTGATTTATGTTTGAAATTTGAAAAAGCAAAGTCACTTTAACCCTCTAATGCATCAATTTTTCCCAGGGCTGGGAGTACTGGTACTTGGTTGATTTTTAGCCATAAATAATTAAAAAAATATCCATAATCCTGGATTCCTCTTGGTTTAGTCAGGAAATGCGATTGACATAAATCAGAGAACAATCAAATCCATTGTTTAAAAGTGTCAAAAATGTGTTTAATTTCGAGTTCGAATAATTTATTTTGTCAAATTTTTGTTTTTGCACACATTCTTGTAAAAAATAAAGAGAAATCATTAAAGAATAAAAATTTACTTTGAAGCAATGTGATCCGATGTACGGTTTACGTTCTACAGACGTTCAAATGTTGCCCGTCTAAAGGCGGTTGTACGCATTAGAGGGTTAAGGTGTTTTATTTAAATTAAATCATAGATTGAAAAAATCTTTCCAATTGAAAATATCTTCGAAACTTCATAGAAAGGAATATTTTCAATGATTTACTGGAAAAAAAAATCATGAAAAATTGAGTATGAATCGAGCAATTTCTCCCAAACTGGTTTAAACCACACCGAAAAACCTTGAAATGTGTCCATAAACCGTTTATGCAAAACCATCTCTCCCATCAACTGGTTGCCGTGTTGCCGTGTGTGGAACGGTTTTTTGGGCTTTCAATTGAAATTCATTAGATTTTTGTTTGTCTTTGTCATTTTCAATTCCTCCTTTGTCATGCTTCCGAGTTTATCAATGGCCGTAACGTAAGTAAATTACGAGTATTTTACAAAACAAAGAGTTTAATGTTGCATGTTTGTAATCGTCCGTGTAAATGGTCATTTGAAATTCTTGGGTGTTGTTATGTCATCGACTCTCGATGAAACCCTGTTTTGGAAACACACACACACACAATTTGCATGTGGTTCGATGTGGTACCGCCAACCACAGCCGTGATCAGCTCTCGCTCTACCTCGCCTGCTATCTCATTCTCTCTCTCTCTCTCTCTCTCTCTCTCTCACACACACACACACACACACACACACACTCTCTAAACTGATAATTGGTGATGAGTTAGTTTGTTCGTTGTGCCCGTTACGTTACTTGCAGTTTTAGGGGTGCTGTTGTTGTGCCGATGTGTCTCTTGTTTACGTTTGAAAAATGACCATTTTGTATGTTAACACGACAATAAATTAACCGAGATATCGTGATGTTACACTCTGCATCCCTTTGATACAATGTCGAACAATGCGCATCGATTCTCTCGTAAATTGGACGAACATTGCCACGTTCGACAACAGATTGTCAGCAACAACAAACAGTGGAAACACTTTCGAATACAGTGTTTACGACTGTTTTAATTCTTTTTCCCGATGTTTTATGCATTTCTTTTCCCTTTTACTTTCTTTTTCTTTCTTTCTTTCTCTCTCGACCGATTTTCATACTCGTCAAAACATGAGCTTTGAGCGTATGCGTTAAAATTCGTTTCTCCATTAAATAACAAATCGAGAATTTGTTGGAAAAGATCGAATAATACAATCGATGCAAAAAAAACATTTATTTATTGTAATATGAGCTATTCTCCAATCTCTTTGAATATCGATCGTGTACTGTTAATTGATAATTTTTCAGACGATAGACAAAACAACGGGAAAGCAGCCAACGAAGAAGAAAAAATCCAAAAAATGAGCGCACATCAAGCGATAAATGTCGAAGCATACTTCGGGATTCCATGCAAAATGCATTCATGTATAAGGATATTTTGTAATGTGAGAGATGCGAATGAAAACGGCATTGCTCGCATTTTATACATAAAAGCGATTCTCGAACAAAAAACAATTCGAATATTATTCAATTTTCCATCTAAACGAAAGGAAATTACAATTTAATGCTGTTATATGAGTGCCGCCACCGTTGCCGCCGTCACTGCTGCGTACCCGAAAACAACGAAAAAATTATACTATTTACAATGTTGCTTTTGAAACCAACAAATTATTTACACCGTGTTTTATGCCAAACTCTTTGTGTGTGTGTATGGGTCTGTGGAAATGCGATGTAGATCGCTTCGTTTTTGCAAAATGATACACGAAACGTGGAATGCATATCAAACAGCATCGAAAGCGAGAGCAAGAGCTAGAGCGAAAAAGAGAGAGAGAGAGAGAGAACAGGACTTTATACTTTGCATAAATTTCGACTGAGTGAATCTATGAAAATATGAAAACAGTTGGTCGGCAGGCGAATGGAATGAGCATACAAAACAAAACAGAAAAATCCGAGCGAAAAAGCGAGCGAAAGAGATGAATGGAAAAAAAAGACTCGGCAAATGGGCAAATAAGTAAATGAATGTAAAATAAAAGCGGAATTGGTAAAAACTGACTCAAATTCAAACCATTTAGTTTAATCTACATCGGTTTCGGGCCGTTCGTTGAAAAGCCGCCGTTTGACGTTCGCAACTGGAATGTGTTCGGTTCGGCTTTTTCGCGCGTTCGATATTACAAAATAATAAAATGGTGGTGTTGTTGTTATTGTTGATGCTATAGCTGATGCTGATGCTGTTTTTCCTCGTTTTTCGTTGTTTTTGTCGGCGGCGGCGATCGTTTAAAATGCTGTATGTTGTGAGCTATTAAAATAAATATATTTCTATGCCAGCGATATTAAATAAATGATGAACAAAACACGGGAAAAAACTGTAAAGCATCATGAAAAGTGAGATGGAGTAACACATCCCTTGGCCCGCTCGCTCGCTCCTTCCTTCATCAACATTATAAATTTTCGCTATTTTGGTGTTCGTCTGTTTTATGTGTTCCACGAATGAATAAAATAAATTTTCGGTTCGTGTGTGAATTTATGGGTAAATGTTATTGCTACTGTATGCGAAACGCGGGCGCTCGCTTCTGCCATGGAAAAATTGTTTGAGCTCTTCGTTCTCTCTCTATCTGTTTTTCGAAATGCTGCGTTTTTATTTTTTATACATGAGTACATCTTTCAGCGTTCGCATGAACCATTTAAATGGATGGTTCCCCGAACCGCACTGTTCTCTTTTCTCTCGTTCTCTCACTCTAGTTCACACTCTCGCCCGTTTTGGGATCGAGGTAAGGAATATTGATAAACATTTCATACACACATGCATTTCATATTTTTCATTTGTTTCATTTGGTTCACTCTCTCTCTCTCTCTTCCTCCCTTCCTCTCTGACTAGGATGTGTAATTCAGTTGAACGATCCGTTTCAAGTTGTGTATCTTTTGCGTGTGCTTCTATCGTTTGCTCTCTCGCTTGATATTTTTTGTTGTTGTTTGTACTTGGCTCTCGCTCCACATCTTCCGGGAGGTTGGCAAGGGCGGCAGAGGAGACACATTTTCCGATATGTGTGTACGAACGTTTGTTCGTTCGTTCGTTCGTTCGTTCGCTCGCGCGCGCTATCGGTTTGTGTCGAATATTTTGTGTGTGGCTGAATGAAAATATTGAACCATCTCTCTGTGCGAAAGGGTGAACCAGCCAAGGTTCTCTCTTGACTGTGTGTACTATTGCCACTGCTGCTGCTGCTGCTGCTGCTGCTGCTGCTGCTCGCTGCCTCTCGATGGATGGGCCAAAACACACAAGAGAGATGGAACAACATGATGAAAGATGTGTGTATGTGTGTGTGTGTGTGTATGTCATACGGCTCTTTCGTTTCGCTCCCGTATTTTCGCTTGATATATGAAATACTGTTACACTTATTACTTAAATACACTGAACGGGTATTTAAATGCATTCATGCAGAATGTTATGATAAGAAAATTATTTAGACGAGAAGATAAAAAATGTGTTCGCACACATATTAACACGGTTGATGCTGCTGCTGCTGCTGCTCTTGGTGTATGTTGTTCCTGTGCATAGTACACATGCCAGCAGCAGCACACTCTCTCCCTCTCTCTCCTCTCTCTCTCTCTCTCTTTCTTCACCATCTTGCTCCAACAGCAACAGCATCTGGGCCGTCGTTGTCGTACGTTGTTTGTTTCATATCGTACACACTCGTTTTTACCATATTCCATATATCATATCTCTCGCTCTCGAAAACGCTTTTGTGCGCGCCACACGAGATGATGGATACATCGCTCGCAACACGGACAAACAATACATTGCAAACAGCCTCTATTTCGTTCGTTGGTTCTTTTGCGAGTTTACTTACTCGTTTACGCGCGCGCGTGCGCGCGTACCCGTACTCCGAGGCTGCTCTTGTGCGCGCACATATATTCCCTGCTCGCATTTGATCGTAATTGAAGCATTTGAGCGAGCAAATGAAAAAAAATACTAACAAAAAAACAAGACTTGTTTTCTTTACTCTCCACTGTATGTGTGTATGCAAGTAAACGGTAACACAAAACAACAACCATTTATCGGATCGACCAAGCATACTCACATCTTAGTGCATACAAAGTGCACGACAAACGACTATTACTTAAACTCACAATTTTTACGTTTACTCTTCTGTACGAACCAACGAACCCTTTGCAGCAAAACTTAGACATTGATTTGTATTTTTAAAATAAAATGTTCGTGACGAATTATTTGTTATAAATAACAAGTAAATTATCATCATCAACAAGTAGAGAAAAAATGATTGAAAAATGAAAATGCTAAACATTTTGTGTTTCCGTTGATTTTTTTTAAATAACAAAACGAATTTTTAATTTCTGTACATTTTACAAGAAAGTGCAACTACATACTAAGTAAGAACAAAAATATTAAGCTTCAACCGCTCACTTGATATTTTGATAGGAGCTCGCAAATTTTCCATCGAAACTCAATTCATTTGAATTTAATGTCAAATCGAATATTGAAGATTTTCGAAAATATTTGATAGAATATCTCTTTTTTAACAATTTTGGGTCGTTTATTTCAATAATTTTACGAATTCTTTAGAAAAAAACAATCAATATTTTTATGAACAAAGAACACTTCGAATCGTGGAATTTCTTTTTGAAAATGATCCGAAAGTAGTAAGATAAAGAAAGAAAATTTTAAAATTGAAAATTTGAACACTTTCTCTAGTTTTCATCTGTAAACGTTTTAAACATTCATTTCATCATCAAATCCCTGACTTTAAAACAATTTGTGTGTGATTTCAAATAAAAGGGAATGGAACGCCATCTTTTGTAAGTAAAATTCTCATCGAATTTACATCAAATTAGATTTTTACCACATTGAATTCGGCCATTTTTAGGTGGTGACATCTGTCTCCAAAAAAATGAACCGAAATATCCTCTGTAAAAGAAGATTTTTCTTCGTATAATCTTATTTGTTTGAAAAAATTTCATTATGGAAAAGAAGATTTTAGACATCATAATTTTAAACTCGAATTTGTTTCATCTTCCTTTTGAATGGATATTCATGACCATCACGCATCGAATCATTCGTTTCCAGTGTGTTCCCACTAAAATCCTACTGTCATCATCCATGCGAAATGTCAAAACACACCGCAGCAGCACACACGTTGTACATCCAAAAATGCAATTGAATTTGTCATAATTCGTTCGACAGTGAGCACTGGTGTGAACCAGCAGTGTTTTTCTAATCATGTCCACAATTGAAACTCGTTCGGAATCAGAGAAGACGGCATCGAATCGTGATATAAACGATATCTTTGATGATATTGCATTGAGTGAGGAGCGAATAAACGAAGAAAGTTATCAAAAGGGTTTAACCGACGGTCAATCGATTGGAAACACCGACGGATATCATTTGGGCTATCATCGTGGTGCCGAATTGGGAGCGGAGCTCGGTTATTATTATGGTGTTTTGCAATCGTACGCCAATCGTGAACAGAATACAGAGCGTCAACAAAAGTCGATTGATTTAGTGTTGAATTTGATTGGTGAATTTCCTCGGACAAACGACGAAGAAGCCGATATTCTTAGATTGGCCGACACAATTCGTGCTCAATACCGGAAAACGTGTGCTATTTTGAAGATAAACGGCAAATATCCAGAGAGTGATCAGTTGAGCTTTTGAAAAATGAATAAAATGGGCGCAACTATCGAAGTCACCACACAACTGCTGCAAAATCACATTCGAAATACGTTGGAGAAATTTGCATCGCTGTCAGCGATGGCCAATGCTCCGATGATCACTTATTTCACTGAACAACTGTGGAAAACACACATTCCGACGGAAATTCAACAGGAAATTCAAACAAAAGATGATATCAACGATGCAGTTGAGATTTATTGGCAACATTTGAATGCAGACCAGGGTGAGAATGCGACCAATGACAAATTCAAACACTTTCGAGCATTTTTGACCAGCAACAAACAGTTTCATTTGGATAATTTGGACGATGTTTGGGTTTCGCCGGAGAAATTACGACAGATTTTTGATACGGATTGCAGCCGAACATTACCCATCAAGGGATTTATGTCCGATAAGAAAAATCATGAGGTGAGTGAAATATAAAATGAATGAAAAATATCAATTCTTCAAGATTGGAACCACTTTTCTAAGTTAAATGAACGAAAAAAAAAAATGGAATTTTGAAATAAATTATTTGATTTTTATTCCTCTAGGTGCATATAACCGCAGATGTCATCGCAAATATGTGCGCGTCAATGCGAGATCAAAAGGCACTTGGTGTGATTGATGCTGGAGATGGAAAGGGCTACCTATCGACAAGACTATCACTGGAGCATAATATCAAAGTGCTTGGAGTTGATTACAATCCCGGCAACACTCTTGGTGCAATGTTGCGGTCTGAGAAACTAGAGGTATATTTGGAATTCTTCGAGAAAATTCCTTGATCTTTTTTCTATCTTGAAAAGTCTTTATCATATATTTGACGATTGTTGAAATCTAGACATTTTCGTTTAGAAACTGTTACTTCGACCTTTTTGTTCAACAAATTCTCGTCTAAAATTCCGAATCGGAATTTCCGATTGAAAAAAACTTGTTCAGGAATATTTTTCACACACAAAAATCCCTTTCCATTGCAGCGTTATTGGGGCGGTATAAAAACTCGTGCGGAAAAAACTGTATCCAGTGACGTACCCCTGGAGAAGCAAACGCGTCGAAAGCGAAAAGAGCGTCGAGCAGCGGCCATGCAACAGGATATCGAGCCCAAGACTCCTGTCGTCAATGAAAACTACAAGAATGTCACGCATTTCATTACACCTCAAACCGATTTCATTGGATTGTTCAGTGAAAATTTCGGCATTAAAACAAAAGAAGTGCCTGGCTTATGTTTGTCTGGTCTTCATACGTGTGGAAATTTAGCGCCATCATGCCTGCGAATATTTACTGAAAATCAGCAAATTGTTGCCGTATGTAACATTGGATGTTGTTATCACTTGTTGTCCGAACAGTTCAGTACATTCGTGTACCGGGTAATCAGACGTGAACGAAGCCCTGAGTCCAGGCCTCGTAAAGTTTGTGAGCGGCCCGAAGAGGATCCAATGAAAGAAACATTCGGATTTCCAATGAGTCAGTATTTGATTGATCAAAAGACGATACTTGGTCGAAATGCTCGGATGTTGGCTTGTCAAACGGTGCACCGTGTGGTCGATAAAAAAGAATTGCCAAACGCTCATTTGTTCTACCGTGCATTGCTTGAAGTGTTGATACAACGGAAATGCCCCGAGTTCGTGGGTCGCATTGAAGTTGGCCGAATGAAACAATGCTACACTTTTGCCGAATATGTACGAAAGTCGGCCAAACGTAGTCCAGCTCTGCAGTTTGATGATGTCACCGATAACGAATTGACGGAACTTCATAATGAATTTCGAAACGAAGAACGATTTGTGGATATTTATCATTTGATGCGCGTTTCAATAGCGGCAATTGTCGAAAATGTAATTCTACTCGATCGATTTTTATATTTGAAAGAACAAGAACATGCCAGCGATATGTCATATTTGGTGAGATTTTTCGATCCAGTTGTCTCGCCCAGATGCTACGGATTGATTGCGATGAAACATTTTAGATAAACATTCTCGGAGGGAAAAGTGATTTTTTGTAATTATTTAAAAAGAAAAACCACTTGATACATTCATGTTGATATTATTGATCAATTGTTGAAACATATGAAAAGAAAATTATTTTTGAATGAAAAAATAAAATAGAACACGATTTTTAAAACATAAACATTATTTCTTGTTGTATTTTAATTTAATGCGAAAATGGCTTATTGCAGCAATCGACTGATGAGAACAGTGAAAAACACCGTCGCCAGAATGACATGCCCAGTTGGAATGGATTTGAATGCATTGCCACATGCATCAAGCATATTGAATAGATTTTTGTAACTGTCTATGGTTGCTCCCAAATCCTTTTCATCATACGACACCAATTCAACCGTACCGTTCTGAGTTTTTGATGGAAAAGAGAACAAAAAATTAAAATTATTGATTCAAACTTGCATGTTCAAAACATTGATCAGCATTTTTACCCATCGAATTTGACATGATTTAAGTTAAATCATTTGATAACAATTATTTACCTACTCATAAAACATGAAAGATATATTTTAAAAATGCAAAATTAAATTTGTTTTCAACGAAAAATCATTTAAATCATTTTTTTTATCAAATAAATTATTTATGACCTAATTTTTAACATTCAATCAATATCAAAAGAAAGAGCTGAACTAATCAATGTAAAAAATCATTGCAAATAAACTTACATTGAATAACAAATCCTTGTGGCCATCAAAAGTGTTGTAAATTTTGAAATCTGGATCAACTTTTAGGTATTTATCATATGACAACAATGCGTTGATGATACCCTCGGTTTTTGGATTTTTTGGTTTTACGACAATTTCGCCTAAAAATACAAAAAAAAACATGATTGAAGAATGAAAAGACAAGAAATGTGAACGTTGAATATTAAAAGTTTTCAACGATGCTATCGCCCCATGTTCGTAATGTGACAAAATAGTTGAATTTCGAAACTATTTAAAATAAAAACAGTAAATCAGATGAGTAGAGTACATGTGTGAATCGAATTAATGATTAAATGAAATTCAGTCAGTTACTCACTGTCTACGAATGATTGAAGAGCACAATCCGTGTCCACGTCGAAGCCAGTACGCTCGGCAAGTGATCCATTTCGGCAGATGATTTGATAGTCATTTGGATTGATGGCGAGAGCTCTGGCATGGTCTGAATATCGATTTTTTTTTATTATAATAAAATGAGTCAATAAATTATGATTAGTTGAAAATTTAATTTTAAAGTTCGAAATTTAGTTTATGAATGACAAAATCGTAAAAAAAGTTAAATTATGATATCGTTAAAATTGAATGATAAAAATGATTTTCAAATCAAATATCTGAAAAATTAACTCAAACCTTTCAAATCCTTCAGCCCCAGAATGGCCACATCTCCTTTGGTGTGCAAGCAAAATAGGGCACCTTGATCTCCATAGAAGCTATTTGTGCGGTCAGCATTGCAGTTCAATTTGGTGTCATCATTCAAAACGGCGAGTTCATTTTGAAGGCTACTTGTGGTTGAATCAACCCCTTGATCTATTTGATATTCAAACAATTCATGTCATCTTCCATTTTTCCAAAGTGAAAATGGTTCTACTACTGAATATATTGATGAGAAAGGTTATACCTAGAGGAATGAAGTTCGGTGTCGTTTGAGTTTCTGTGGAAGGGCGAACTGCAGAAGTGGCACCTGAGCCAGCATCTGGGCAAAGCGAGCACAAATTAACCTTAGTTTGTCCAACTCCATGGGCTGGATCCATTGCACCAGGCACACATGATGAACCGAAGAAATTACTGAGCATCTTGATGTGATTGCATTGATCCTTCTTGAATAATCCCAGATTTTTGGCGATGTTTAAGAATGATACCGATGCTAAACGTTTTTTTTTTTTTATTGAAGAATTTTTTTTTAGTTCAATGACATTTTTCAATGGCGTTTAAAGAAGAAAAAGCCAAGAGATTTCTCTTTTTGGTACTTACCAATGCCATCAAATTCAGCAATACATGCTTTGGCTTTTCGCAAATCTTCAAATTGTTTAAAATTAGAATTGGTATGAACGACAACCACAGCCGACGCCTGTTTATCGCTTTCTCCATATAAAGCTGTCGTTAAATTGTATGGACTGTGGAATGGAGTAAAAAATCAGTGAAAAAATACATTTTTTTTCTGAAACAACCAAATGACCAAATGTTTCTTATGGCGAAATTCACACGGCGATTCAATGCAATTGGAAGAAAAAAATCCAACACAAAATACTAAGACCTTCCAGTATTTTGAAAAATGTTCGGCATAACATAAGGTAAAGTTAAGCCAAATGTTCGAATTGGTCGCTTACTGTCTTGCAATGTATCCAAGACTCGAATCGATTCCAGTGAAATCAGCGCGTCCTTCATTCACTTCTTCTAGGCAAGAGATAGCTCCTCCAGCAACCGGCTCGTTACATTCAATCAATGGGAAAATACCTTTATGGAAACAGTGAGAAAATTAGTTTCAAGTTATTGAATGAGACATATTTTCAATGAATGGGATAATTCGATCACCCATTCAAATATGAAAATTAATGAAAATAGGGTCGCTGGAGAATAGCGTGGATGTTACTCTAATCAAAATACCTGTTGTGACACCAGCCGTATGAAGCACATCACACTTTTCCTTCTCTTCGATCGACTTTGTGCACCAATTGGCTGTGGTTGAGCATAATGGTAGACTGTAAGGCACTTCACGATCTGAAAATAGATGAAAATCAATCAAAACTCAATTTCACTAACTTGAACAACGCCAGAGCGGCATTTCAATCACTTTTCATTAAGTGTGTCAAAATTGAAAAATGAAGATTAAATCAGTGAAATTTCACAATTCAAATTATAAAAATGACTTTTATGAAGTATAATAATTTTCATATTAATTTGTATGATTTGAATCAAAATACTCAAATCAAAAATTATTGTACATTGATTGTACTCATTTCACACAGATAGGTGGCTAATGATTGGCTTACACCAGTTGTTGGTGTAAACCAAGGCTAAGATAATGCTGGCTAACGAAAAACCGTCATTGGATTAAATAGAAGAAATAATAAAATCAAATTTGGTCACGAATGACTCAAGTAATATGAATTAGGTTTTTAGTTAAAATTTTACGTACAAGGGAAGAAGATATCACGTGGCCTTTGGATGGTTGTTATGACCGGAGTCAAATTGTCAGCGGTTATGATGTCTTTAATAGCACTTTCCCATCCATTCAAACCATAGATCCACCGATTAATTCCTTCCTTTAGTGGAATGCTGTCACCGCTGGAATTCGAATTTTGATTGTGTGTAAGTCTTTTCGGCTGTTACTTTTTGTTTATTGATTGTTTTTTAAAAAAAAATTATATTTTTAGATAAGAAAATCATGTAAAACTAACGCATTAGAAATGATAACAGGCCATGGTTGACGTAGCCATGCACAAGGTGGTTTGGAATTGTCGCTAATCAATTGAAGAGTATCATCTGGGCACAGATAAGCATACTCAGTCTTTAGGTGGGAATACTCAGATAGCTGCAAAAAGATTCAAAAATTTATATTTTCTATTGAAGAAACAGGATTTTCAACGAAATTTAGTCATCCAATTGTGTTTATCTCCATGAAAACAAGCAAAAAGAACAAAATAATAAACAGCGTATAATTTACCGGTGAGAAGAAGTCTTGAGCATCCTGCAGTGAAACGTAAGCAACTTCTCCTTTGTTGAGCAAGCAGCGCAGAGCCTCAATATGCCGATTTTTGTCTGTATACTCACAAGGGCTAGCGGTTGATGTGCACAAATCACAGAATTGTGGGTATTTTGCCTCTATTTAAATTAAGTAGAAAACATTAAAGCATTGTCTTATATAGGAAGAAATCGAACTAAAATCGACTAGAGAAAACTATTTCAAATATTCTTCAATCTGAAAAGAATTCAATAATTTCGTGAAAAAAAAAAAAACGAAAAATATACAAAGACTTACTCAATCTCTGATCTTCTTCCGGATTATTTGACCAAGCACCCGGTCGACAACCGGATCCAAAATGCTTGGCCAGAGCTTCAAGTTCGATTTCAGCGGGTGATTTCAAGGGATCATTACAATCCGGAGCAATGACGCTTCTTTCGAAGTGTTTCAAAAACCGTTCGCTCCATCGTTCAGATCGATCATAATAAAGTCCTGGATGGCAATAGTTTTTGCCCTTCAATCCTTCGATTCCACCTTTATGCGTTGCTTTTACAACCACCACTGATTCAAAGTCACTTGTGTCTGGTTTTGAAAAAAATAACAAAAACATATCGGATTGAGTAAATGTAAATTTTGTATGAGCAAATTTTTCATTATCGTCGAATTCAATATGAAAATGTTCATAGTGTTTATCTAATGATTTTGTTTTCCTCTTATTAAAAACAGATGCCACTTATCAGTATAGAAAGAGTTGTTTTGCGTCATTTCCACATATGAACTCATATCTTTCCATAGAATATGACGCATACTTACAATTTAGCCGGTCGCGATGTCTCAGCTCTTTGAGAACGGTGAGACCGTCATAGTTCAATGCAGCCAATAACAATGTTGATTCAGCGCTGAATATACCAAAGCCGGATGCATCATTCCGCAAGTGTTTGGCACATTCAATGCTGTCTTGAACTCGAACGCATCTTATTTCTTGTGTTTCTCGCGCCAAACGATTGCACTGCTCCTCAAATCCACTAGTTACACACACATGTTTGACTGGATCAAATGATCAAACGCAATTTTGAAAAGAGAAAGATAAATTTATTCATTATTTCGTAAGAAGTGTTCAATACTCATGGAAAAACAATGGTGAATTAATTTCATCCTTTTGTTTGACAGACAAAATTTCACAATTTTTCCATAGAAAAACAATCTGGGAGTAAGAAAACATGGACAATTGAATGAATAATGCCATGTAATATTGTTTTCTGTCAAAGTCCAGCGTCCAATTTTCACATATTCAAACGATGATTCAAATCGATGTTATCGGTGTTGAGATCAATGAATCACCTGCCGCTGGTGCCAACGCATTTATGGAAAAATTCATGCAGATCAGCAATATTTTTCGATGTGAAACCATAAAATTGCATTTCAATTGCGATTCTTTTCATCGACAAAAAAAAACGTGCGTTTCGCGAAAATTGAATGATTTCATTTTGTGACCCAGCCCAAAATTGTTCAATTTTTGTTGTTGTTGTTGTTGAAGGTGTCACTTAATCACAAATAATTCATACTCACTTTTCAATTGTGCTGCGACCCAAAAAAGCTGACAGCTAATCAAAAGCAACACTGGTAATTGTAACTGCTTCATATTTTTACCATTAACACTTTTCGAAATTTTGATTGTTTGTGATAGTCCAAAGAAAAAAATTAGCAATTCTACTAAACTAGGACGGATTTTCGTTCGATGGTTGCACTCCAGGTAACTAATAATCACTGTTTCTCTCACATTTAATTTCGAAAGACAGCAATCGGTGTAAGTGATGGCATAGAATATGCACACACAAATGAAACCACACTTCCTTATCTTATCTACAAACCAAAATACACAACGTTTCCTTTGGGTCGGCCGTTTATTTACGTTTCACTCTTTCATGCGTACTCAGCACACCGTGTGTCAGTACGATTTCTATAGAAAAAAAAATGCATTTAGTCATCCAATTATGTTTATCTCTCACATAGCATTTTGTTTTCTCAGCCAAACCGAAAATCATGGATATTAATCATGGACACCTTTGAATTGGATGTTTGTTCAAAATTCACTGATTTTCCGTTAACCAATACAATGATTGGATTGTGACGATATGTGAACACACAACGTATCGGGTACAACTACACTGTGTAACACGAAAAAAAATTAAATCAGCAATGTTGGACCTATTTTCAATACCGCATAGGGCAGACATCGCATAAAAATTGCACGATATTTTTCTGCTTGTGTTGTCCCATTATCCGATACTGAATAACCGTTGTGCGTCGCAAGGCACTTGCTGTTACATTACTTTTCACTCAATGAAAATCCAGAAGAATCGGAAATTCTTATGAAGCTTGGCAAAATTGGATTAGAAGTTCTGAACAACGGAATTGATTTTATATCAGAGAATAAAATAAGACATTTTTCTGACTACCGACATTTTTTGTTGAGTACCATTTTTTAATAGTGTTTTATTAGATTTAATATTTGGTTTCTCGTACATCAAAATGTATATAAATTTCATCATTAATTGTAATGAATGTGAAATGAATTTAGGAAAATCAAGACAAATCATGAATTTAGAAATCAAAAATGCTGTTTCCATCGTTATTAGTTTCATCGTCGTCATCTTCTTCATCTTTGCATGCTCTCGCTTCCGAGAAAACTCCCTTAAATACGAAACTATTGGTCAGGAAATCAGAAAGAGCAACCGAAGTGTTTGTACGGACATCAGCTACATTCATTGGCGCTCGACGCGTCCTACATCCGAATATTCCAAATTTGAGCTCAATTGATTTGAAGAAAACTTGGTCTTCATCCTCTTTACGCACCAATTTTGAAGCTAAATTCCTTTCAAAACCTCCTGGACTTTGGCTATTTTGCATGCCATTCAAAAATCTTAGCATTGAGTCGATGTGCGATTTCATTGCGATTAGTGTCAATTCATCCGATTGGAGTTGCTTCTGAAGCCGACTGAAGATGAACATAAACAAATCATAGTCTAGAGAACTCTGTAACCGAGGAAATGTATTTCGCAAAATTGATATGATGATTCAATTCTTACTTGTTCTCCAAAATATTAAAACTGTTTGAATTTATCAGCTGGTGAATGTGTTTTACTCTTCTTTCGCTTTCTCTCTTCGGATCTGATGTGAAAAATCGGTATTTTTTTTATATTTATCACATTCATTTGGACTACCGAAAATACAATTTTTGACTACCGAAATGAAATCTTGACTACCGGTTTTGTGCTTGAATCACGCTTATTTTACTCCCTGTTTTATATTTCCACGAATAACAAGCCTAAAAGAAATACAATTTGATTTAAGCTGCAGATCGGTTTCGGTATTTGAAAACGTTAACGATATCGTGGAACGTTGCCATTTCAGATATTATAGAACCGAACATTCGGGGCTATTTTCCGAAACTAAAGCATTTGTTTATTCACTACGTTTGTTTGGACAAACTCGATCTAAGAGCATTGAACAAAGTGCGTGAAAGATTACCTGGAGCATGTAGGACCACAATTTACGTCAATGAAAAGATTTTTTTTTGCAACAAAATGGGCCAGAACAAAGACAAACTTCAATTTGATAGATTGAAACGATCTCAGGCATGCGACTGGGATCAACTGTTCGAGAATGACTTTTGCGGACAATGCGCCAAGCATCCCTACACACCCTAGAAGAAAAGAGAACTGGATTATTCAATTAAAGTTTTATAAAATTTGTAACAAAAGAATAAAAAAAGTTTCTATTTCTAGAAAAAATCGTGAATTTCGAGAAAAAAAAATTCGAGAAAAAAAATTGGCTCATTTAATTTTGATCCTCAAATTTCGAAAATGATCCGAAAAATTCGAAAATGATCCGAAAAATATTTAAAATGATCAGAAACTTTTTTTACAAATTTGATCCGAAAAATTTGCAAAGTATCCGAAAAATATTGAAAATGATCAGAAACTTTTTTTATTAGTTTGATCAGAAAAAAACCTAATTTGATCAGAAAAATTTGGAAACTAGCCGAAAAATATCTAAAATGATCAGAAATCTTTTTTCAAAATTGATCAGAAAAAAAACTACAATGAACAGAACTATATTTAAAAATATCCGATTTTCCACAGTGGTGCTTTTCCGAAAATTTTCCAACCAAATTTTTCTTTTCAAATCTTTTTTCTTAAAAATTACCATCTTTTTTCCTTCTACTCTTCCTCTTTTGAAATCAAATGAAATAAAGAGCCAAAAGGTAAGAACAGCACAAAATTAGGTAATATAACTCATGGTAAAATTATCAAGTTTTCTGGTCAAAATGCGAATTTATTCTGGTCATTTTCGGATATTTTTATGATAAAAATATATTTCTTTCTGATCATATTTCGAAAAATTCTCTGTTAATTTTCGATATATATCTGATAAATTCTATATTTTTCTGATCAAGTTACGAAAAGAGATTCTGATAATTTTAAATATACTTCTGATCATATTAGGTTTTTTTCTGATCAAATTAATAAAAAAGTTTCTGATCATTTTAGATATTTTTCGGCTAATTTCCAAATTTTTCTGATCATTTTAGATATTTTTCTGATCAAATTAATAAAAAAGTTTCTGATCATTTTGAATATTCTTCTGATCATTTTCGATATTTTTCTGGTAATTTTCCATATGTTCGGATCATAATTAATTAATCCAAAAAAATTGAACAAAACTCCAGAATTATCGCCGAACTTTGTTGAAATATAAAAAAAAAAAAACACTATAAAAACACGTAATTATTCATCTGATGAAATTGTATCTTTATTTTCATTGTTTCCAAAAGAAATACTATTGACTGCATTGTGGATTATTGTAAAAAAAAACTCCATAACAAAATGAAGACTTATACATTTCAAAGCAATTACAAGCTAATAATACGGAGATTCATACATTGAACTGCGTCGCAATTCAGTTTGGAATGAATTGTTCATTTATTAATATCTATCGTCCAAAACACACCAAAAAGTCGTATAATTGATAATAACCACAATAATAAATATAAATGCTGACCGAAAATACACATTTGACGGAATTCAGACCGAACACCGAGCAAAAGAAAAAAAAGTTTGTTGAACACGGTGCGTGCGCCCCCTTAAACGTTTTGTAGCTAATCATATGCGTTAGATTCTTAAATCTAGAATTATTCTTCAAATTGGTATAAATTAATGTTCGGCAGAGGCCATTTCGAAAAATGTGAACAATTTGATTTTCCTTGCGATTTATATCGCCTACCAAAATTGTTTCTACATCATCATCAAATTTTCCGAATGGCATCACGCAAAGAGTTAAACTACACAAAAAAAACTCTGATACAAAAATATTTTTGGAAATAAAACTGGATTGCTTGTGATTGAACTGTTGTTGACTGGAAGTATACTGAATTAGGATGGTGATTTGCAAAGTAATTGATGGTTCGGAGAAGGAACAACTCAGAGCCGGAAGGAGGTCTTCTTCTTGGGTCTTTTCAGTTGGCATCTCTTCAACGGTACACACCATTTGAAGAACCAAAACAATTTCTTCTCACTCTGTTTCATTTTCAAGCTATGTTCCTCTACGAATAATTGAAAATGGTCTATTGTTGAAGAAGTCACAACTTGGATGCCGAAAAGGACCTTTTCCTTACTCTGACTTCGAACCAACCTAAAAAAAATCCACAGAAATAAATGGCATATTTGAATTGCTTTGCACAACACTGTTGAATATATGAATTGAATAAGGAATTGTACGTGGTGTGGCTTGTCATTCGCGCATAATTCGGTGGAGTGTGTGTTTGCTGTGTCGAAAAATGTTGTCAACGTTGTTGGGGAGCGAACGTTGTTTTAGAACCAATCAAAAAGTGTTGGTTGATTTGTCAGACGAAAAAAAAGAAGAAATATCATAAAGGATCTTTGGTGCTTTCGAGCGCGTTTTTTTGCCCAAGAACAATTGCCATTTTCGTGTTTAGTAAAACACACACCCTAGCCGAATTTGTGCGAATTTAGTTTTTCATCTTAGAGATTTCGAATGTATTTGGTGCGACGCAGCAGAACTGAGCATGCCGTCAGTCCGGTTGAGTATTTGCCCAGCTGTGAAAATTGTAACGTTTGACGCGGAACATCGATTTTATCGGCAATGACCGCCGACGAAATGGGACAATCTTGTACAGCCCGGTGTATCAATGTACCGTTCACATTGAGCACATTAGCGGCAGATGCTTCGCTCAGCGTCAGTGTTTGGTATGAAAATGTTGCTTCGCGTTCGATTCGTCGTAAAATCTCTTGTGATTCCTTTGTACTGCTGACACACAACAAATCCGGTCCAGCCACGGAAATGTAATACTTCAGATGCTGTTGTTCGGTAACTTTGATTGGAACACATGGATATTCGGGAAAAGCGGCCGCAACCGCTTTTGCACCAGCTTCATTCGTCCACGGCGATAAACCGACGAAGAACTCTTTGCCCGTGAACAGCACATCACCGCCGTCCAATTTGGCATTTGGATCGGCAATTTCAACAATTGGAATGTCTAACTCTTTCTTGAACACCGTTCGAATGTTTTCCGTTTCGTTGGTTCGGTTTGGTTGGCCCGGCCGTGTGATCAGGGCAATGCCATTGCATACGACGGCTGTGTCTTCGACAAATGTGCATTCGGGGAAATTTTCATCGGGCGGCAATTCAATGACATCCAAGCCCAATTCACGCAATAAATTTACATAGGCTTCATGTTCGCGTTTCGCTTCCTCCAAATCAATTTCGCCACGCGTGCGAAACGACAATGGTATCCGACACACTATCGCATGTGTATATCGTGATGATGCCATATTACCAAATAGACACAAAAATGTGCGGCGCGCGCGTTCCGTCTCTAAATGCAAATACAAGCAAGAGAAAAAGAGAGAGAATAAATGGCCTAATATGAATATACACGTACATATCAATTGGACATCACATAAATGGAGCAATTAATTAAATTGATTAATCTACGGCACGGGGTCATCGCGCTTCGTAGCATTCTCGAAATATATTCACTCATTCGGCACATATAAACGGCTTTCATTGAAAACAATTTGCTCTATTGATTTTCTAACTGGCATGGCCTTCACTTGCCACTTTTTCGGAAAATCACCCAAAAAAAAACAGGCACAATTTTTGCGTTGACTTACACTTTATTTACTTGAAGTCGGATGAAGCAACGGAAATCAGGAGTTTTGCTCGATGATTTTGACTGTGATATTTTATCTTATTCGTTTCGAAGAAAATTCGTTGAAATTTTGTCGTTGGCCGCCTATTTTTGTCGCTTCGTTCTCTGCAATGACACCAAACGTTTTTATACGAACAGACCGATCGAAACTATTTAATTCCGCGCGAGATGTGCAAAACTTACCAGTGCCAAATACGGTCGATGTGAGTTATTCGCATTTCAAACGCCAACTTTTAACTAGGAGTTGTCACGCATAAACACATAAACTCGGTCAAAACTAACACCATTGCACACGCACCATTCATTTTGACAGCTCGCACACATACACGGACTCGGTCGCTGTGCATGACATTTCATTGGCAACGTTCAATTCATGTCACGCACGTACATTCAACACCAAATTCCCACTATTGACTTCATGTTCTTCTTTTTTTCTGGTTGCACAATCAATAAAAGAATTCTTTTTATTCATTTTTATTATCTAGAATTTTGTTTCCAAATTTATTTTTAGCTGAAAAAATTGGTTGACATTTTTCACGATGCGCCCGCGTTCACTGCGTGCACTCACAGTTGCTATGTGAATGTTCATAACAACATATGTCATTTCGGACCGTAAACAAAATCCTAAAGCCGCACGTTGACAATGTCATTCAGTTTTATCGCTAAAAAAACGATAAGCTCGCACTATTTGATGGTTGTTTTGTTTTTGTTGTTTTTTTTTCTTTCGAATTGAAAATTTAGTTCTATTGAAATTGACACGGAAATTTTTAAATGTCTAAAAACGTAGCGAATCAATTGGTGTGCAAGTATGGTTTTGGTCGTATGGTAAACTGCAGAAGAGTTAATGGATTGGCTGATACTCGAATTTTAAACACAAATTACCATCATTTGATATGGGGTGGACAGAGTACGAGTTTTTTGGTGAATTACCGTGACTTTAGCACTCGACAGCCATTGTCCTCAGCAACGTCGTCAGTTCTTCCAAAAATCAACGCTCTGCTCAACGACACCAAAAGATTTACTCCAGTCTCAACGAATATTATTAGCGGTGGCAAATCACTGTTCCGACGCCAATGGGATGCATTCTTCAATTGGTACGATGAAATTTCACACACAAACGAAGTACGTGAAGCTCATAAGCAAGTCGAAGAACTGCAAGACAAACTGAGCCAGGCCCAAAATTTGCGGCGTGATGTTTCCAAGGAGCTTAGTGACATTCGATATGAATTGCAAACGTGCTATGCCGATCAAGCCAATTGCCCTAAAGGCGATCCCAGATTTTTGGAGCTCATTCGCAGAGAAATTGAAGTGAGTTTGAGGAATTTGAAGAAGAAAAAAAAGGAAAATTTCAATTTTGAAACAAGTTTTCAAGTCTCTCATCATTCATCGTCAAATTCATTTTATATTGTGGTGGTTGACAAAATTGGATGAAATATTTGGTTTTTTTCATTAACGGCGTTAATAACCCGTTTCATTTTCTTCCAGATTTCCAACAAAGAAAAGCAAAAAAATGAGGAATTCAGTTTGCTGGACAAAGCCGAAAGAGATTTGTTCATATTGATGCAGTCAGCTGTGAAAACGTCACATGAAAAGGAGAAAATTCATACGAATTCGGCAAAATATTGGTCAATTGTTGGATCATTAGCAGGTAAAACATCGCAAATTTGACCGATTAAAGACTAATGCTCGATCGTTTTGGTCGAATTTTACATTTTTTTCATTCGTAAATTCTTTATTTTGAATGAAATTGATGATGCCTCTGAAATCATAGGCTTATAAATATATGTCAGATTGATACATCAAATAATCTTTATTATCAATTGTTTGCCATTGTACTTGTTGTTTGAGTTTGTTCATGAAATTCCAAAACTAATTGTGGATTAATTTCCATTCACAATTTCATGTTCTGGAAAAAAAAAGAGTCATATGAAAAAAATGAATGGCTAATCAATTGAATGAAACTGTGGATTGGAATCCAATACAAAAATCTATTTAAATAATTAACCAATCAATTTCCTTTCAGGTGCTCTTCTCGGAATTTGTGGTACTGCTTTTAGTTTTTATAATCGAAATGATCTGTTGTCCGACATAAATAAAGAGTTTGTTGTGATTCGAGCCGATACAAAGTCAATCAGCGAACAGGTGCAATTGCTTGTTAATGAGCAGCGAGAATTTCTACAAGGCCAGCAGCAACGCGACAGGGAACAACTCGAAAATGAAGCTCGAACAAATGTTGCTGCGTCAAAAAGTCAACAAGCAATTAGTCAAAGCAGTGAATCGTGGATCCATTGGATCGCACGTACAACTTATGTGATTAGTATCTATAGATATTTTGTACCTAAAACGGTGGAATAAAACCAAAAATTTCGTTTTCTCATAAATGATAAATTGCATTTATTTGGATTTTGGATTCAATTTTTTTGTTATCTGTTATAAAATTGTTAAAGTTGAAAAAAATTCAAAATAATTTAATTCAATTTATTATGAATCTCGGAGAAAATGAGAAGAAATGGAATTATTCTTGGGAAAAACACATTCTATTGTATTCTTTTGACTAGAATATTGGAATTAACACCGAAATACATTAAGATTTGATGAAACCGAAATGAAATTTTGTCGTTGATGACCAAAACTTTGTTGTTTCAATGAAAAAAAAAATAATAGAAATTATAGAATAAATGAAAAAATCACAGAAATAATAGAAACTCGTCACAAATATTAATTTTCAAACAAAAGCTATCCGTCGAAAGGTAATTTGAATGCTGCTACAATTTGATTCATCAATCAATTACTTTTGAGGTGTAAAATTAGTTGCAAAATTATCCAAAAAAAAAAAAATATAAAACCAATGAAACCGATCTATCTAAGCCGCATACTTGTCACTGTTGTAATTTAAACCGCAAACGAAACCGTTGCTAGCTGCCATTCGACGGATTATAGTATTAAACACACCTGAAAATTTGCTCACCTCGTCAACAATGTGCACAGGTCAACAGCAAATTCTAAGATGTGAGCAATAATATAGGGAAGTGTCTCTCGCGCTTTGGTCACGTAACGGCAAACCCAAATGTCATATTAATCCCATCCACTACCATATCCATTTAATAGAATGTGTCGACTCGAGGCCATGTGCTGCAAGGGCTCATATCTTCAACACACCTGAAAATTTGCTCACCTTTATTTTCAATTACGATTTTATCGTAAAGGTTCAGCACAACTTTCAGGCTCGTTCACGACATGCCCATTTGGTTTGACGATCGAAAAGCATATTGCCGAAATCGAAGCAGTTGATATAAATTCAAAAAGAATCTTCTCAAGCCAAATGATGGATAAATTCAATTCTTGGTGATCAAATATTTCGTAATGAATCATTACAAATGATTGAACATTGTCAACTCCTGATAAAATAAAACGCTTTATGAAAACTGCGAATGTTTCAAACAATTACTAAAACACAATGATCCGAGCCGTTCCTTGCAAAGTAGTTCCTTGTCCAAGTATATAAATTCACAGTTGCATTAAAATGATGAGCTACTCCTGATTTATGGCCATTAAAACAATGGCATTCCTCGAGGGTCTTTAACGAAGACTAAAAAAACGGAGGACATGAAATGTAATACGAAAATATATTCGGTGGTTTTTAACACAATGCCAAGCTATAAATGAGAATTGAGCAGAAACTAAAGTAGTTTGAACAGAAAAAAAAGAACACATCCAAGCAATGATGGAACAAAAACGTGCGAGTAAAGGTTGGCGCGGGTGGCGAACTGTAGAATACGGAAAGCGAAAGAGAGAAAAAAAGGTCGAGCGCGACACAAGAACAAACATATACATAACGCAATCATCATGAAAGCCGGCCGCACCTCAATGGATAATATTTACTATTCGGAATTGATTGTAATAGAAGCGAAGAGAGAATGCCACTCATTTCGCGTTGACTGTCGTTGTTTCTCGCTTGTTGTTGTTTTATTCTGCTGCCATTATTTCATACATGGACACGCTCGTTCGCGAGATAACCGAAAGGTGATTTTTAAATAACATTTAGCAATGGGAATCGATTACTGCAAGCAGCCTAATGAATGCATTAATTAGGTAATAAATAACGATAACGGAGAGAGAGTGAGAGAGAGAGAAGAAAAATTGCAGAAAATTCACATATACTATGCGAGGGAGAGGTTGCTTGGCTATTCGAGCTGTGCGCGAACGATATGCGTGTATGGTCACGATATTTACAACGGATCAATTTCCTAATCTCGATTCAATCCATCAAAAATTAGAAAAAAAAAACGGCAAATGAAGAAAATCGAATCGATTTTCAATTGGAAATCGAAATACATTCAGATCAGCTGAATATTTTACACCACTATGACCGACTGTATCTTTCTCTCTCTATCTCTCGCTCGGCGCGCGTGTCTCTGTGTGCCTTTCTATTATTATTGGTTTCTGATTGTTACTGGACATGGCACGACGATTTCTCGATTAATAAAAAAAAACAAATGGAAGTTGGCGCATTGAATTTCATCAGCGGGATTTATGCTTCAATGAATTCAATGTATTCAGAGTTTGAGCCGCCCGTGTGTTGTGAATGCGCATGATACCAATTTAATCCCAGTTTTTTTTTTTTGGTGACTTACCTAATAACAATACATATAGATTGAAAAGAACAAACAAAAAACGAAGCAAACTTCTCACATATTCAATTTACCTTCGATTTGCACTAGATTTTTCGAATCACACACAACAAAGAAACCAAATTTGTTAATACAAATGCATATTAAAATCATAAACATTAACGAATGGAATAGAAAACCCACTGACTTGAGTGATTGAAGCCAATTTCATTTGAAATTTTGCAAATTTCATTCCAAATTCAACGAAAACTTTTAAATTTAAACGAATTTTGATTAAAAACATCTATTTTTTGTCATTTGTGTCAAACAAATTGCATGTTAACACCGAAAATGAACCGAAGAAAAAAATTAAACTAATTCAACTGAAACAAATCCAAATGAACTTTGCACGACAGAAAAAAATGAAGTTATTTTAAACAACTGATCGATGATCACACCGTTCAAACGAATAATAAAGTAAATAAACTGATGACGGAGTGAAAATTTTTCGAGTTTTTTCATCCAATAAATGACGAATGAAACAACAACAGTTTTTTTACTGTTCTGAATCGGAAAAATGTTAATGTGGTTTTAATTGAATATTTTGAAATGAAACCACCGAAACGGCTAATTTTTTCTTCTTTTTTGTTTTAAAATTCATGTCGTTTGTGCTGTTTAAACGGAAAAAATTAAACTTGTAAAAAAATGGTCAAAAATGACGTTTTGCCCCAAACACGAAATTGGTGTTGATTGAATGATGAAAATTGTATTTGTATCCAAGGGAAGAAAAGAACTTAATCCAATTAAACTTCAAATGTTGCGTTTTTTTTCGTATTTTCTTTTTTGTCATCGCGAAACAACTAAATAACAACGAGAAAATTCTTTTTTCGACTGAAAAAAATGCACGGCACTTTGATTTCGATAACTTTATGTCTCAAAAAAATTAAATTGCCAATATTTGTTTCGAAATGCTGCTTACTTTTTCAACGAACATTTCGATCTAAATCGGATGTGTTGTGTATGTGTGAATCCAATGAAGTTCAAAATTGTTGCGATTTTGGTAATCAGAGTGCGGTTGTTGTTGTTTGAAATTGATCGTCGAACGGTTACCTGAACACTGAAATGCCTTTGACCGATTCGCGGCGTATTTATTTGGATTCCGTTTAGTGGAATTTCTTTTTTCATTCTCTGTCGAATGTGTAACATTCGTGCGGTGCTCTTTAGTTTTATATAATAATATTTTGTGTGCTGGGGCTTGTTGTGTGTAAATCAAAATGCGCTCGCGCATATTCAAATTGAAGGTAAGGCTATTGAGAATGAAGAGCGCACATGGGAACGAACACTGACGACGACGACGACGACGACGACAACAGCCATACGTTGTCGTGTTTTATGGGGCAAAGACACCCATACACATGCACGCATGTCAAATTCGTTATATGACCGTTTTGCTCTGGTCGCGAATTGCAACATTGTTTGATTGGCCCGTTCTATTATTTTCTCTTCGTCCGTTCCCTATATTTTCTTTAACTTTATGTGCCATTTATCCTGTTAATATCTTTATGAAATGGCCAAAGACGAGAAACGGTGCCTATGTAACGGTCCTTTTTGGATTTTCTTGCTCGAGAATGTGCGCGTGGTTTTTTTTTATAAAAGTAAGTTGGAATAATTGGTTGTTGACTTTATGTGTTTGCGCTAAACGATAGAAACCGCTTCGATGAAAAGGAGGAAAAGAAGAGTAGGAAAAAAATAGGATGGGCCCAAGGGATGACTTTGAATTCATGGCAAATTACATGATTTTAATGAAACCGCGGCGCTCGCTGTCCTCGCTGACAGTAATTTCCCATTGACCGATTTCCAATACTTTTTTTCCCTCGTTCGTTCGGCAAATGTGGATTCTTTTTCCTTAGCTATTTTTATTCCAATAGATTTATTATCGCCGCTTCGTTTGCTCTTGATTTATGCGCAAATGAGCCGAGACACAAACGCTTTGATCAAAACTCATTACGATTCATTGGCCCAAGAAACACACCGTGGAACACAATCGAAGCAAAAATTTATTTTCATTTCAGACTAAAAAATGGCATCGGTTATTAACGTAATCATTGAATGAATTGACCGGCGCACGCAACATCCCAAATTCATCATATGCACATTTTGACAATGGTGGTGGTGACAATGTCATAGCGATTTTATTCGAGCTTTCACCGCGATCTTTTTTTTTGGTCGTAGAGTGGAAAGAATGATGTGCCATTTTCAGCAAGCAGAAGGCACAAGACAAAAGTTAGAGGATAGATAGAACGTAAGAAAAAGGAATGCGAAAAGCAAAAAAAAATGGATATTGACCGTTTCAATGGGCTTTATTTTGGTATTTGGCCAATTGTAACTTATTAAAATCTTCTTTTTTTGCTCTAATGTCATGCCTCTTCCAGCTTTAAATTTCATAACGACTCCATTTAGGACAAAAATCCCCTATTTTAGTCGGTTTCCCGCTTTTACACGTTTCTTTTTTCAAACAAATTTGTTTGAATTTCAACGTCAAAGTCTTTAACAAACATAAAATGGAGTAAATAAGTTGTAAATCACTTTTATTCTTCCGGAGAATGAACGAAACAACGGTTTCGCTTAATTGGAAACTAAAATTTTCATTTAGGTGAAAATATGTTTGTCAATTCTAATGCGTTTCAGGAAATCCGTTCATATTTTTCATTGCGTCACATCTTTATTTGCGTTTTAGATCGTTAAAAGTGCAAATGAGACTTTGTAAATTTGCTAAGTATCAAATGGATTTGTTAATGGTCAAGAAGAAAATGGACATAGTTTGAGTTGATCTAATGAAAGATTTTGATTAGCGCAGGTACAAAGAATAAAACGTGTCGAATAATGAAAAGCGATCAAAATTACGACTCAATAAAACACAATTTCAATTCGAACGACGGCGCGTGCATCGGCCAACTGTTAAGTGATCCATTTCGTCATTATTATCATCATCGCCAATCATTCGGAGCAAATTGATTGACATGTTTGGAATAGGTGGCGTTGGTTTTTTTTTCTTCCTTTTCTTTGTGTCTTGTTAACAGTTTTAAGTGCTTTGAAAAGTTCAGACGCTCCATAAAAACGGTGTGTGGTACGCTTATGTGCCTTGATTAGGACATCAACACCGTTGCATAAAATCGTTTATGGTTCGTCGCATTTAATCGGGTTATTTTGTTGCTGATTCATGATGCATAATGGACATTCTAAGGAGCAGGAACCGCCGGCTTCAACCATTTAACCACGTCATTTCCATCATTTACGCTAACACATCCAATATTATGCAGAGAATGGATCCAAAGTGGCAAGCGATGCATTCGGTTTGTTTTTGTTTGTCGCGTGTGTGTGTATGGGTGGGTGATGGGCTGCCATTTAATGAGGTGGCCGAAAGTGATTTGATTTTGCAGTCCCGTCCCAAATTGGTGCAAACACTTTTTATTGAGCGTAAACAATCACATACATTTATGAGCGCCCGCGCACAAAACCGTCATCAAAAACCGTTGAGAAGAAAAAATGTATATGGGGAACCTTTTAAAACGATGACATTTACGTGCCCTTTTGCAAAGAACAATTTCATTTTGGGAATAACAAAGAAAAAATCGTCTTTTCTTCGATTTTTTTTTTCATTTTTTCTTCTTATTCATCCCTTTTTAGGTTTCGATAATGAAGCACTTTGCATTTCTTTCAAGTTTCTCAGTTTACAATATTGCAACATTTAGAGAATGAAGATTTTTATGTTTTCTTCAATGTGAAGAATGGAATTCTTTTGGACGCAACAACCATTCTCATCATAAGTGAGGAAAATGATTTTTCACTAAAAATACAAGAGTAAGAATTACAAAACTGCGCATAAATATCGGAGCAAATATGAATCCTGCAATATAGTTACGTTAAAATACCACAATAGACACCTAAATTAGGAAGTTCATCGTAGCACATCGCTATACGTATAGTGAAATTCAGCAATTCCTGCGGAAAAAAGCAACGAAAAATACCAGAAAGAAAACCAAAAAAAAAACAAGAAATAACTGAAAGTATAGCTGAAAATACACATGAAAATTCATTCTGGAAAAACTGATTCATTCACCAGAGACAGTGAAAATGTCAACCGACTGCAAATCGAAATGGATACCGCTTTGGTATTCTTTGCAATCAACAAAGTAAGTTGGGATTCCTCCATATTTTTATCATATTTTGAAGTAAATCGAAGAAAAATGCCAAAGAAATGTGATTTACTCCGGCAACAAACTAACCACCTGATTCAATCACGAAATTGAAGCAAACTCCAGAAATGTTGCAACATTTTATCAAATTCCATACTTTGCAATCGTTTTTTTGTCTTTGTATCGGTTACTCATTTTGTTTGGTTCAACGAAATTCTCCAGTTAAAAAAAATCAAGTTTCAAAGATCGGTCGAAACGTTTAGTGGAATGTGGCGGTTAATTTCAGTGTAAATGAGCTACAAAAATCATCGATTTCACATTAATTTTCGGAAAAGATTTTCCATACACATTTGCTGGTGGCAGAGCGAATAGAAGCAAGTTGGACGCCTCAAACACAAAAGGAAGATTACACACACGATTCGCCCGTTACATTTCATTGTATTGAAGTGACTAATACATTTTAGATGACATGCAATAGTTGGGTGTGTCTTCAGCCAGCGACAATATACATTGCACTGAACAAAAGCTAGACCGAAAAAAACTATGTACGACACGCAGCAGCAGCAGTTGAGTATAAAATAAACTGTTCGTTGAAAAGAAAATTCTCACTCACTCTTCCTCCATATAACACGTACCAATTGCATTTCATTTAAAATTCGATGTAAATTTTGAGTTTATGTTGTACATTTTTTTTCCTTCGAACCGGCGACAAAAATGTAATTTATCAGATTTGCATGGGGGGCATTTTGTGATGCATTTGCTTAATTCTTGATTACCACACTTGAGTACCATAAAGCGTTAATTTATTCGATGCATTAGGAAAAATAGTTGGAATTACTCGTTGTCATTGAATGCGAAAGTCACACAGTGAGTTAGAGAGAGAGAAAGAGAGAGAGAGAGAGAGAGTAGAGAGTGTGTGTGTTTGTATTGTGAGCGGTAGCCCCGGTCGCTATTATGCGACAATATTTATGTGCCGGTTAAGAGCCATCCAATTGACGGTTGAATGCGGCGCACTATCAAAATCCGTAGCTTTTGCGACCACACCTCATTGTACAAACCAATTTTCTGAATAAAATCGAGGCGAAAGACGAAGAGAAAAGAGACAACCGAAACGATACCGAAAACAACAACTACATGAAGAAGACAAAGGGAGCCAAGTAAAAAAGAGAGACGAAAAGTGTGTACCTTGATAAAAAAAAGTAAGCGCGAGCACCACTTTGACCAAAATATGTCAAACCACCTCATCTAGTTGGGCATAATGAGTATACTACTCGATTGTAGTCCATTACCAAGCATTCACCTAGCACATATATTGATCATAACTTCGCTAAAAAAAACGACCATCATATACTTTTCTCGGGTGTTTTTTTTCGTTTCGAGACCATCGACGTCGATTCGCGTACGTTTGGTAGTAGGTATTATATAACGGGCGACACGTAGATGGGCACATCGGAGCAAGGAGTGGCCATACCTTACCATTGTTTCTATCGATTTGTGCTTGAGCACATTTTTTCTGTGCCTTTTTTTTGTTCAGTTGAAATTTCAGTCGACAATTTTCGATTTGCTTTGAAAATTCGATCGATTCAGATCGATGCATTGAGATGACCTCTTCCGGTTTATCGAAAATGGATGAAAAATGATCAGTTGGTGGAATAAGTTTCTGGGCGATCGATTTGCAATGAGGAGCAAATGTTGAAAATTGAAAAATGAAGAAAATGTTGAAGAAAAATGGGAAGAAACAGAAGAAAATCGGCATTCAGAGCGAAATATTAATGGGGAGGAAAAGAAAGACAATAATAAAAAAAAATGATTGAAAAATTTGGAAAAAAATAGAAAAAAATGAAGGAAAGGTGTAGAAAGAGGAAGTGAATCGAAAATGGGGAGAAAAAGAAAGAGTAGAAGTAGAAACTGACAAAAGGTTCAGAAATGAAAAAGAAAGAAGTGATCAAAAAGAGAAAAGAAAAACATCCGTCAATATTCAACTAAGCAAACTGATTTTTACTCAACTCATCAAGAAAGCACTTTGTTTGGGTTTCATTGTACATTAACAGATTGGTTTTTTCCCTATTAATTGTAATTTCTTGGTAATTCTTTTATCATCTTCAAAATATATATATTATATATATATATATATATATAATATTCCTAGGTGTTGCATTTATTAAGATGTTACATTTCATTTTAATTCATTGCAATTTGTTTTTATATTCATTTCATTTAAACAAAAACAAAAATGAAGCCATTGTTGCGCCGAAAATGGTCGAACTAAATTAACTCTTACAATAAAACCGTTTAAATAGTTCAGTCTTGTCCATAGTTCCGGAAATGCGTAAAAAAAATAAATGAACTAGAACACTGCATATGACATATCTATTCGTGAGACGTAAAAGAATGTATGTTTTTTTGTCGATTTATATTTTTGAAAAGGAAAGTATGTTTTCTGTTGATTCTATCTGCGTTAAAAGGAAGTATGTTGGCATCCCGTCTAGCCTCCGCGGTTTTTCACGGTTTCCGCGGAACTGATATGAGATAACAACTTGGTGTCTTCGGCAAAGTTGTAGTACTTGAGGTCTCCTATAACATTGCTGAAGACATCTATCTCTTATCTCTTATCAGTTGCGCGCAAATCGCGCACATAAAAAAGAAAATTTTATATAGAACTTTTTTTTCTTATCATTTTTTGCGTTTTTCGCGGAACTGATAAGAGATAAGTGACTTCAGCAATGTTATAGAAGACCTCGAGTGCTACAACTTTGCCAAAGACATCAAGTTGTTATCTCTTATCAGTTCCGCGGAAACCGTGAAAAACCGCGAGGGCCCGCTAAAAACGAACATACATTCTTTTAACCATTATTAGTTGCAATGAAACATACTTCTCATTATTGCTGCGAAGTTGAACAAACTTGCGTTCTTTTACGTCTCACTAATAGATATATTTGATCTACGATATTTGTTTTCCATTTTCATGTTATAGTTTCTCAATAAATTGTTGTTTCTTTTTCGTCGTTTCTTTCATTTTTTTTTTCTTCCAAATGCACAATTCTCTAAAGCTTATTTATTCATTTCTACTCGCCTACTAAATTGAGTATTCCAAAATAAATACTCTGATCATGTTTATATATATGTGTGTGTGTGTTGTGCTAACTGGATCCCTTTGTTTCTTATACACTGAAAATATCGAATTAAAGCTGAGTTCATGATATACATACACATATATATATAAATTGAAGCATTTGGTGGTGATCATTGCGATAGTATTGTTTGATAGTAAGTGAAAGCATCAGTTCGATTGAGATGCGCACTGGGTGGTGTAAAAGTAAATAATCATTAATACAATGAGCGTCTATAACTCTTGTCATTTTTTTTTCTTTCTTTTTTTGGCAACAATTATTAGTGTGGACTTGTTAAGTTGAGCGGTGGCATTCCATTCTATGTGTGGAACGTACTTTCATGTGTATGACCTGCCTGAGATGCGCTTACTTGCATATGTAGGTTTCCTAGTTTCTATCGATGGTTTTTGGATTCATATAATATATATTCAACATTCGTGGGATTTTTTCACTGGTTTCAACAGATTTGTCGCTTCTTTTGTACTCAATCAATTGACCGTTCAACATCATCATCTTAAACAATTCTTAAAATCTTTCCTTAACCATACTAACTTTGTATTCTATCACTCTAAATTGAAACATTGTCATTTTAATTAAAGGTTGTTGTCATATTTTTTTTCGCTTATGTTTGCATCACAGCTCGACCATTGACACAACAGTGGCATCATTTCAACAATCAAATAAGGTGTTTAAAGGCGATTTCTTTTTGTTAGTTGTTGTTATTCGGTTTTACATCTAAAACGCAGTGATACTGCTATGCTCAATAAATGTATGTTTCAATCAAAAACAGTTCACTAAAAATATGTCTCTGTGTGTTGTTATGTGGTGTGGTGTATTTGTGGGTGTTATTTGGTGTGAAAAGACTTGATTCTTCCCTATGATTTTTTCTTGTCCAATTTTGCAGATGAGCTCGGCATTGGTGGTTTCGATTTGTCGACTGTCGTTGGTTTTGATGTTGTCGCTGAACTCAATTTTCTAAACCAGAGGAGGTGGGAGAGAGGAAGTTAGGTAGATATAGAGACGAAGAGATAGAAAGGGGCAAAGCAAAGAGAAAATGTTGAATGATTACTAATCATTGATTATTTTAAATTCTACAACGATTTTGTAAATTTTTATAGAAAAACCATTTAAAATGGCCAATTTGAATACCCTTTGCGCTTACCGGTTTGTTGACGGTGTCGTTGGTGCGGCAGTCATTGTATTGGTTGGTGTCGATCGTGTTTTCGTTTGATTTTGCTGCTTCTTTGGACTAGCCGGTGGCGTATTTTTCGGTGATTTGCTTGATCTTATTGATAGACTTGATCCTCGGCTGCTCGATAATTTGCTAATGGCTCCGGTATTTGGTGTGGTATTCGGTGCCGGTAGCTGTGCAGCTATTGTACTTGGAATGCCGGAAAAACTGTTTTGCCTTGGTGGCGAACAGCCCAAATAAATGGCTGAACCCTTATCCAAATTTGATAAATCAACGCGCGATCCATGGACGGACGGCGGAGCAGAACCTGATGAAAAAAAAATTAAATTAAAATAATCGTTTTAAGTGATTTTAGAAAAATGTGAATGAAATTCGATTAAATTTCTCATTCGAATCAAATAGATTTGAGTTTGGGACAAAATTGCAATATTACCTGTATATGAAAAAAGGCCCGACGGGCTGCTTCGTGGTCGAAGTGAGCTCATCGTGCTTGCACTTCGATGCAATGATACGGTGGCTATGTTCATTGCATTTGAATCGAGTTGAGTCAACGATGATGTGCTGTTATTTAATCGTAATCCTTGCCGTGGCGATGATGGACACGATGATGTTTGTCGATTTTGATTCATTGACAGCCGTGATCGTGATGCGTTCGATTTCTTTCGGAAAATACCTTGCCTTGTATCCGCATTACAAACCCCTTTTTTTGTTGCAAACCATTTGGAATCGTTAGTGATCGGCCGCGAATCAATTTTATTGTTCAAATGAAAAAAAAAAATGCTCAAATCAAAAAGCACTTCGAGTGCTTTTTCATAGTATTTAAATACGTGAGTGACTCAGGGTTGTGTTTCCATTTCTATGTACACTTGCTTCAAGCTACATGCACACTATAAGCATAATGATGATCAAGTGCAATAAAAAAAATAACGGCAGCTCGATATGAATAAAACTACACGACATGCATCTCTCACTCGTGGGCATCTCAAAACTTGTCTAATAAGCGCTCAGTTTGTATTTTTAGCGTTCGTCAATAGCAAGCAGCTAATATAACTATGACTTGTCGTTCAAAGTGTTCAAAAGCAACTGAAACAAGCACAACTGCGACTAAAATGGGGGAAAGGGTTCAAATAAGATCAATTCTTCAACGATATTTCTCTCATTTTTCAATGGAGATGCTACCGACTTGAATTATATGCTACAAAACTTTAACCAATTAAAACACAATGTGTGATGTTTCTAGTGAGATTTGTTTTATTGGTGAATTGCGATTTGAAAAATGAACAAAACTGAAGAAGAAAAATATATATATGCATCACTCAAATCAAGTGGCGCAATACAAAAGGAACCGCTGGCACCGCTCATGTTGAGTGACTTGTTATTGTGGCTAAAGGAATATTTAAAATAAACTGGGCATGTATGGCACACAATATGCAGTCTTTTGCCTCAATACACTAAAACGTAATGAAAATAATGATATCAAATCAGGCGATTAATCACAAGCAAATCTAAATAAGCAATGCGATTGAATTGTTGTCGCTCTTTTTTCATGATGACAGGAATCTAATGTGTTACAGTAAGGCATTTGAATAACGGAAGCTGTTAATAGCAGAGCGTGTTTTGGGCTGATGTCAGCAGCACTAACTAACGTCAGCTGCTGATATCAGTTGCTGACGAGTATGCGTTGCGTTATTTTAACGCATTTGCAGTACAAAATTCGTATTCCTGTCTGGGTGCCAAGTCAAGTTTCATTTCAAATTTGACTTGGCACCCAGAAAGGAATACGAATTGTGCACTGCAAATGCGTTAAAATAACACAATGCATACTCGTCAGTAGCTGACGTTAGTTAGTGCTGCTGACATCGGCCCATAACACTCTCTGGTTAATAGCGGAAAAACACTTTGCATCGAGAAAAATTTTCTGGTCCCATCCGATTCCGTTATTCACAGGCTTTACTGTAATCAAATTGATTTGAGACGAATAATTGATTTGAAATGAGTGACTTTCTTGTTCTGAATGGATGTGACTAAGGGTAAATATGTGTTGGTGTGTGTGTATTTGTGATGAATCAAAATAAAATGTATTTTTCTCATGGCACCTGTTGGACAGCTCTGGCCTCGCACACAATTCCCCTCACAAATATCATTATTTAACAATAGCTGTTGGTAGCTGGTTAATGCCACCGCACACTCATCCTTATCCAATGACTCCATTGTCAGTGTCGGAAAACGCTCTCTTAAACGCCTTCGCTCCTAAAGAAATGAAGAGATGAATATATCAGATTTTCAAAGAAGCGAAAAACAACGATCTTGTTTTTCTCAAGTGGCATCGACAAATCTCACATTGTAAGGTTTTAGACTTCTATCGAAATAGATTGAATACATATCCATCCATAAAAGCCATATACTGTGAGCTTTGTCAGTGTTGTTTGATCAAAAAGCAGTTGCATTCTTCTGAATTACTTTTTTCTCTTCGATTTGAAATGTACCTACTTAAATCCATTTGTCCTACACTTACTTCGGGCAATTTATTCTCCTCAAAATCCTGTAGTTGAAATTGAAAACCTTGATTTGGATTGGCGACCGATCGTCCGGTACGAACCACTTTCAATGCTTCCTTCCACGATAATTGTGTGACCGACATAATGTATGCCACCGCTACCGTCACCGACCGCGACATACCGGCCAAGCAATGTATCAAAACGTTACCATCACGCAAACGAGCTGCATGTATAAAATCGTTGCAGACGGAAAAATACTGCGATAAATTTTGGTCCGGTGTGTCCGACGCCATAATGCATAAATAATGTTTATCCTATTTTTTTGTGTGGAAACAATTGGAAAAGAAAGCCGCCCGAAAGTGTGCGATTCAAATTTTAAATCAATACTATAAAATGGTTCAATAATTTATAATGATTTTTGAACGAAAATGAAAAACACTGACTCGTATAAGTCGTCGAGGGCTGTCATGGATGGCTATGATGTGCGTAATATTGAATTTTTCTAATTGCTGTTGATCTTTTGAGTCCCGATAGTTGCCGACGTATAAGCCGGGTAGAACCTGAAATAGTGTTTCGGAATTTTCCAACGAAGAAAAAGATACAGAAAACCATTAGCAAAATATCAAAAACAAAATACCAGACAATTGAAGTGGAAGAAAAGGAACCGTCACATTTAATAGTGGCCGAAAATGAAGACAAATAAAACTTTGCTTCAACTCACCTTATTCATTCCATTTCCCATGGCGTATTTAATGCAAGTCCTTAATGCATGAATATCCTCATGACGTCAATTGACCAAAACAATCGAAACAAATTGAAGCAAATCGCAAGTGTATGCATCGTTCGCTTGCCGTTGCAAGTATTTCATATAACTCTTGTTTTCTTCGTCCGTTTTTGAATTGAACGAAATAGTGTGGCTTGAACGTATGTTTCTTTTTTTTATCGTGGTGTAATAACGCGTGTAAATTAGTTTTTTTTGTTGTTTTGGAGTGAAAATGAATAAAATAATTGTTGATTGTTGATATTATTTGGTTATATGAATGTGATAATTGATATGTAATTGTGTAATTGCGTTTGCGTTTTCCTTAACAAAAATGGATAGCTCCTCGACAGCAATTAATCACTCATTAACTGGGTTGACTTGCTTCTACAAAATTGACAATGATCTCGCTTCTCGTTCGTGTTCTGCTCTTTCTAGCTTCTTCTTCAATTTTATTCCCTTTTTGGTGTTTTGTTGAGTATGTGTTTGTGATGTATATAAATGATCCACCGTTGAAAACTCTATTGTCTCAAAATATGTATTTGTGTTGTTTCAATTGGTTTATCCTTAGTAAATATTCAATTGCATTTCTGGTTTGGAACAACGATGCAACAGCTACAAATCTACGTCTTGATTGGTTTGGTTGTTTTTGGTCTCTGGTTCAGTTGCGGGCCGAACGAAATTCATCTCTCTTTCTATACATTAAATGGTATCCCATGTATGGGCCATATCAGCCAAAGCATATCTCCTTTGATATTATGACTTTTTTACTGAATACTCCATCGACGTAATCCAGTTTTAAGCCCGTAGCCATCATGTTCTATCAGTAGCGGCAGGCACACACACACACCTCGATTGTACCCGTTGTTTACTGAATTTTGTTTATGGGAGAAAGAGAAAAAAAAAACACTTGTTATCAATAATAATCGCATAATCGAAATCGATTATGTGGTTGAATTTATCGCATTCAACCGTTTTCAACCGTCGATTACTTGAACACTTATGGCCAATGGGAAACAGAACGGCGCTCTCGATTACAATTGTGAATTCAATGGAGAACAACAAATAAATTAATCAATTCCAGAGGAAAAAAAATGCATTTCGAACGATTTTTTCTCAACGATATACTCGACAAACGTTTCTTCTGCTTTTTTTGTCTTCTGAATAAATGGAAAAATTGGAAAAACGAAAAAAAGCTTCTAACAAGTTTTAAAAAAGTAAAAGTTTTCAAATAGATTTCCAGCCATTTTAATGCATTTAACCCATTTTAGTGTGCAAATAATGCATTTCTGCACCGAAATCCATTTTACACCTAAATACACTGAAAAAAACGTTATGGTCCAATATGGGTTAAGTTAAATCGAAATTAATTCAAATATTACCACAGTCGAGTTTAAAACTTCAATTTAACTTTAAAATTGAATGTCAACTAATAAATCTTGATTAAATGGATGAATGACGTTTTATTCGATTTAAATTCCATCCAACTCACTTCATTGGCCGAATCGAGAACGAAATAACTACCGACAATTTGCACGTAATAACACCAAAGAAAAAAAAACAACGAGAAAATGCACACCTTGCACAAGCGCGTTCTCCGTTTCACCAATGAAAAATGACGCGACTACTAGAGGAAATCACAAATGAGTCGCCATTACCAAAGTACTAATTAGCAGCCTATATCGTTTAATATTCGTTGATTGTCCTCGTGTCAAAGTCACCATGATTGATTCCAATTGTGAAATATCATTTTTTTTCCAGCCCTCAAAACCACCACCAGCGACGAATATTGACATTGAAAAATGGGCAAAAGTAATTTATGATTGCTCTATGAAACCGGCGTCAAAATGTATTTTGTGACACTGAGCCCGCGTTTCAGCCTACACTGTTGCACCAAAACGAGTGGATTATCGCTACAGCTAATTTGCAATATCACAGCACAAAAAAAATATGTTGTTGCTGCTGCTGCTACAAATTCGATCGCGTTTTTTGTGCAAATGCTTTGACTTTCGCATGGCGACACATTTCATTTGGCCGACCCACGACAACTGGACGAAAAGAAAACAATTAAAAGCATAAACAAACAAACGAGCGAACGAGCGAGCGGAAAAAAACACACGGCGCCGTAAAATTACATCAACCACACAAAAATAAAACTTGGCAAGCGTGAGCTTTCCGTGTTCGGCATCGTTTGCATAATTTATAAAATAATCAGCAGTAATAGTTGGAGTACATTTGGTTGGAGAGTGATGAAGAATCCGGGTAGAAGCAGCAGCAGCAGCAGTTGAGAAAAAGAAGGAGGATAGTGGGCTAAATGGTGTAGGGTTGATGTCGTTATGGTATTCAAAAAAAGCGTCATGGTCCGTTCGTTCAACAAGCAAATAAAGTAAATTGGAAGTTCTCCATGTTTTTGATCCATTGGAATTACGCAAGCCGTGTATTCGAGGCATGCACCATTCGCGCGTCGCGTCACCGCATATGATGAGTGCAAGAACACCGACACCCGTTCGATTTGCAATTCATATTATGAGTGTTATGTCAAAGCAACGTGTAACGCGTGACAAAACCACATAATTGGCATTTGAGACATCAATCAAAATTAAAGACAAACACTGAACTTCAACTGGCTGGCTGGGGTTGCCATGAATAATTCAGACGCGAATTGGCGGTGTGTCATGCTGAATGAATTTGATAAGGTCACACGCGATAAACGATACCATTTTGCGCGGAGCAACAAAAGAGAAAACCAATCTGTGTGTTGCATTTTCTGCATCATTAACACTTACCATCAAGTGTGCAGTGTGTATGGGTTGGAAATAGTCGTGCAGCAGGCGCCAAAAAACCAAATGGGATTGATTGAAAATGGATGCAATCACTACTGTTTATTTTATCACAGGAGATTGAGCCAATGTACGGATACTTTTGTTTATCATCCGACGATCATTAAACGATTTAAACGATACAAAATTTTGAACGAAAAAAAAAACTACAAACAATTCACAGCTGATTCAAAACTCCCTCAAAACGCTGACTTTCTCTCTCTCTCTCTCTTTCTCACACACTTATTGCATGACCATCGACTTGAAATACATCTTTCTCGCCTCCTACCCGCACCTTTTCTCTTTTTACTACCCTTTTACTACTCTGTTTTGTTATTAGTTTACTTAATAATTACTATTATTGTTTGGGTAATTCGCGCTTGTAGCAAAAATATATTTGTATTGTTTCTCTGTTTTATATTATAAAACTTTTTTTTAAACAAATTTAACGAGAGAATAATTGTTTCTTTTGTGTGTTTATATTTGCTTTATAATTGTTATATTGCAACTAGTTGTTTCGATAAAGAAATTGACGAAAATGAAAACGAACATTTGCTTATAGCTTAATTTACAATATTATTTCTGCGCTGTCGGCTCAAAAGCACCCAATACAAAGCAAATAGATATATACTTCAAACGAGCTCGGCACATGCAAATCTACTAAAAAAATTGGTTTTCTCCAATATTTCTTTTCACCTGAATAACAAACAACAAACTTCTTTTTTCTATCAACAACTAATTGTAAACACTTTTATTTTGATAAATTTCTAAATCTTTCTATTTGGTTGGCGAATTCTTTTTTCTTTTTGTTTTACTAGAATAAATAAATGTCATATAAATGGGAATTTTAATTTTAGTTTTGATTGCTTTGAATTACGGGTTCATTTCAGAAAATAAAATATTGTTTCTATTTCTTTTTTCTATTAAAACAAAATAGCTTAGTCAAAGAAGAAGAAAAAGAAGAAGAAGAAAGAATTGTTGGAGAATATTTTAATTGATTCGGTATATGTTTTCATTGCTATGGAATTTTTCGCGTGTAAAGCAATTTTCGAATCTATCGATAAAAAAAAGATAAACAAAACAACACGCACACACTACTAGATGGTCTTAAGATAAATGTGACTGCATATTTTGGCTTAATAACAGTTGTCGATTTCGTATGAATTGAAACCCGAAACTCTTTGGCTCGGCTGAGTGACACTGCTCTCGCAAAATATGTGTCGTGCAGGAAAAAAAACAGAATTCAATGGGTTCACCTTGTGTGTGTGTGTATGGCGTGCGGAGACAGCTTGTACCAGCAAGTAACGCGGTTGCACCGTAAAATACGATTTGTTATTCTTTTTTTCTTTTTTCTCTCTCTCTCTCTCTAGTTTCGTGTTTTTTTTATTGTTTTTCGCTCGTCTTTCCTTCTAAACCATACATGACAATATGACCGTCAAAAAAATACTTTATTCTCTATTCATTTGACTCTGGGCATAACATTCTTTATTTAGTTTTTTATTTTATTATTCAGGAATAGAAAAAAAACGGCAGATTTTGTTCACACACAAGAAAAATTGTCCTTTTGGCCAAAGAGAAAACCAACCGAAATAAAAGTACCGTATTTAGTAGAAAAACAACAACAATATTCGAGTATGAGAGAAAATTCGACGAAAAAAATAGAGTTTCGATGAAAATATTCTTTTCTTTCGTGTTGTTGCCAGTTGTTGTTGTGTATGGAACGATTTGTTTGAGAGAAAATAAACAAGAAAAAAAAGTATACACAACCGATAGTCAGCGAGTTAAAGGAATACTATTTGTTCAATCAGTGAGAATTTGATGTATGCTCTAGATTGCAATTGCGCAGGTGTCGGGTTTCCATGTCCATGCCCCTCTCTGTGTGCTTTCTTCTGCTGGAGTACACTTTGCTGCTGCTGCTGCTGCTACATGCTTCTTTTACGTTTGTTGGTTTTCGCCTACTTTTTCTTCGCGCTCGGTTCCGCTTTTTGCAATGCTCCGTAAGCCAGGCCATACACAATGACAGCACATACACACTCATTCATAGCCAGCGGAGTGAACAAAAATTGCGAGTGAAAGAATGTGCTCTGTCATAACAACGGAACTTGCCACTGAAAATGAAGGATGTCGATTTCAATGCAACCGGAGAGTGAGCACACACAAAGAAAAATGAACGGAAGAGAACGGTGAAAATGGTTGATGTGTGTATGTGTATATGTGTGCGCGCTGTGTGTGTATACGGCACAACATTTATACAGTGCAACACCGTTCACCTTAATGTCGCTTTCCATCAGGAAACCATCGACAACAAACTACGGAAATGACATTAAAATTCATCCGTTCAATTTCAAAATGCGATTTTTTAATTTGAAATACGTTGTACTCATACCGCTTCCTCTCTCCCTCTCCCCTCTCCCACTGATATGTTTTTGCCCGTTCATTAGATGAGGCGCATGGTGGTACACGTGGTGTCATTGCGGCGTCGAGAGAGTAAGAGAAGGTGACAAAATAATAAATAAACAAACCCAAAACGTCAAATTGCATTTATTTTGTCAACACAATCAGCCGTTTTCCTTTTCATGGCACTCTTTCACGGGACCTGGTTTTTTCACCAACGTTTTTTTTATATTCTCATTATTGCGATGGCACAAAGCAAATTAGATTTGATTAAAAGAAGGTGAAAAAAAACTCGCTCTTCCTATGAATAATCCGGATGAAAAAAGTGGCTTCTTGAATTATTATCATCAAGAATTGCGCGACATGTGTCTCGTGCAGAACCAATCCAATTCAAAGATATGTGCCAAGGGCAACCCGTTTCGGGACCAATTCAAATGAGAGAATGGAAAAACCTGTGAAACACATGCAAAAACACACATTCAATTCAACAAATTAAAGTGTTTTATTCGGATTTGTGTGAATAATTCAAATCTCATCGGTCGCATTGACGCCAACAACAACCTAACAATCGCAAAACCATTGTGCCATAGTCAGAATTGAGATTCACGAAGCTCTTCTAATTGAATTGAGTTAGATGTGTTTTAGATTTTCACTGGCCGTTATGAAAATTTCTCTAATGCTTACACACTCACACCGAGCTTATACGGCCAAAGTTCACGAAAGCTGTACCAAATGTTCGAAGCTTTGGCCATAGATGGCGCTCATGCGAATCGCCCAGCCACGAAAAACAGAGAAATTCAAATAAGAAAAATTGATGTATGGAAAATTTTGTACGACCATTAAATCGGTGTATTCAAGCAGCACCAGGGAAAAATTCAGCTCATTCACTCGCCTGGGTTATTCTCTCTCGATATTCAATCACATTTTGGCCACCGAAATGGCTCGGAAATTCTTTGAACGAGCGTAAACAAAAAAAAATAAATTCTTGGAATCGATCGACTCACAGGTGATTTTACCATCAGCAGATAAATGGCCACCGTTTTTTTTCCAAAAGAGCAAGACAAACGTACGGTTATGCTAAGGCAAGTAACAGAGAAAGTTTTATGCTAAGTAGACCTACCCATATAGTAGTAAGGTGAGTGTTAGAGAGGGATCGTTTTGTGTTGTGAGTTTTCTACTTTGTTGTTGTTGCCTCTAACACTAATTTCGAATGCAGAATGGAAATTTATTAGATTTGTGGTGTGTGCGTTGTTTTTTTTCCTTCTGTTTATTCGTCTATCTCTTTCTGGTGCACATTTTTCCTCTCCGATCTCTTGAAACGGTCTCTTACGCTCGCGCGCTCGTACCAAATGATGAGAGACGGGTGACATCAAACGAGAAATAGATTTGCGCATTTAGATACGTTGCAGGCATTTTATTTTTATCTATTTTAACATTTGATCTTCTTCATCTTGAATTCTTCATTTTTTTTCTCGTCGTAATTCGTCGTCGCCGTTGCTGTTTCGATCGAAGTAGACGCGAGACACGGGCAAAGCCAAGCGAAAATTTCCAATCGTTTCATGCATCGTTCAGTGTGCGCTGAATGAATAGAGAAAATATACAACACACACACACACATGCAACACACTTGGATTCTTTTAATTTTCTCCGTGCTGGTATTGGTGCCGTAAAGTAAAACCGGGTTCAACTGAATGTGGAACCAAATTGCACAATACTACGTAATCTACGGTGAACGGAGAACGATACGATGCCGTTCCACTGTGTAGACTGTACCATACAAACAACGTACACACACGCACACATTTACGACGGCTCGTGTAAATCGACCAAAACATTTCCATAACACACTATATGCTGAGATGCGCTTTCGTGACGCTTGCGTACTTTTGTTCATGGAATTTTTCGGAAAAATTGTCCGATCGTTTACACACAGGAAAATTCCATGGCGGTAAAAACTCACAAAAAGTGGTCGGTGTTTTGTTTTTCGAATGACGCATTTGTTTACATGGAAATTTGTCTAATTTGTTCAGATAATGGTGTCAAAACACACGAAAAAAATTATTCGCGCCATTGAAATGAGAGAAAAAAAAATGTATCCCATAATATCTTCTATTGAAAGGCTACGAATAAAAATATGCGTAATATTTATCCATGGACCACAAAATGTCGGATAAATATGTCTAGAGATTTTTCTGTGTGTAGACCATTTTTGTATACAACACCAATACAAATGCGTTCACAAGACACAAGTGCCATAGTATTGGTGGCTCTAACTCGATATTTTATGGTAAAATCCCGAGGAAGAGTCACCCATACACATGCACACCACTCTCGACCGTATGCATGTGTGCGTCTGCTCGAACTGCATTTGCTGGCATGTACCAGAACGAGACACACATAGCCGAACGAAAGAGATGGACTGATGTGACGACGTAGTCAGCAGCATATAAACAATGTAGAAACAACAGTAAACTGAATGTGCTTCTCCATACATGCTGTATAGTATAGTTTACATTCAGCCAAACAGAAAAAGGTATGAGGCTTTTGAACAGTGCGCGCTGCTCTGTGTGTTCACAACCATTGATATATTCAACAAAACCAAATTGGCATTCAAGTCCAAGTGAACAGTGACTAGTACGTAATGTTGCTACGGTAGTGTTGTGTGCATTGTTCATTTCGATCCAACCCGAACCGACCGAAAAAAGTTTTTTTTTTACGTTCGCGTAAGGCATTGGGAAAAAGCCACACACATCAGACACGAATTTTTTTTTTTTCCTTCATCAAAATATTTCGTCCGAAAATTTTATTAAAAAAATTTTCAAAATTTTCAATAAAATTTATTTCAAACGCATTTGTACGGAATTTGCGTCAAAATTTGCATGATTTCGAATGGATTTTCAGCGTAAGTAAAATCGAAAAAAAATTCCATTTTTATTTTTCTATATTGGTTTCAGTAGAAATTTTTCGTGGTAGCCATTTTTTAATAAATTATCTCCCGTTCTCGTCGTTTGTTTCGTTGCTCGGTCGGCCATGTTGGTTTTTTTCCTTGGCACTTTGGTGCTGTGTGATTGTGTATGTGCTGTCGTGTCGTGTTCGTTCGTTCAGTTCGTTCGTACGAGGGCGCTGCATGTTCAGTTCCACTGTGAGATGAGAGTGATTTAGATTTGGATGGTGTATGTGTGTGTATGTGTGTGTTTGTTGAATTAATGTCGTGTGTGACAGCTAATGTGCGAAATGGTAACATACAGAGTACGTGATCTGACATTGTATTTGAGAGTTTGAGACGGGCTAGCGCGTGAATTTCACACATGAAATGTTACACGAATCACATACACACACAGCTCGTCTTTTCGCTCAATTCAATGGTCTTTAAACGTACAAAATGCCGTGCAGCACTGGCGTGAATGTTGTGTATTTGATGGATTCTGATTGACAACAAACACATAAACAACAACAGAAAACAGTCGAGGGTCGAGCGAAGGAAAAAAAAAACACTTTTGTACGCACTCTCTAAATCTCGGTATGGATGGTGGCCTGGGCTGCACAGCCATCGAGCAGCAAGTCATTAATTTTCCACCGAGCCTTTGTTGCCCAATTGGGGCATTTCTTTATGAGTTTGAACTTTTTCCCGGCTACAATGCTTGGCAATGACTCCAAGTTTACACATTCGCAGTTCAATGTTTTCGCTTTGAGTTTGTTCATTGTCGATTTGTTGTCCCTGCCTAGTGTGTAAGAACCAAAACAAAATGTTTGTGTATAGCAATTTCTTCCCCTTATTTTATTTGGAATTCGAATGGATTGGTCATGACCAGGACAATTTTTCCATGATTCTTTGCCGTTTTTTTTTTTCAAATGGTGTTTTCAATTTAGTTAATTCCGATTTAAAAACATTTCTCTAACTGTTCCCAAATTTTTTCTCTACACCGAAATTCGACAGGTTTTAGTGAAATGACATCACCTGAAATCAGCTTAAGTAAAAAGATATCAAAAATGTCCGATATTGAGTTGACAAACAGTGCATCAAGTGAATTGAGTGCGGGCTTTTCAACACCACCATCATCATCGCTTGACACATGCGATTCGGGTTTTAATGATTTATATTCGAATAGTTTTACATTGATAAGTTCGGCGAGTAGTAAAAGTAGTTTGCGCACAACGCCCGCTCAAATTGATCACTCAGATTCGTCGCCCGAATCGGAGCAACTGTTTGACGATAATTCACTGATCACAACAGCAACCGAATCACAGGCACAAACACCACAGAATGATGGCACCGATGATGGTGCGCCATCGTATGATGTGTGCGGTAGCGATCAAATCAATGAAGCCCAATTAGACTTAAATAGCTTAGATTATGATCACATAACTAATGCCTGTGCAAGAGACACAACGACAGCGTCGACGACGACGACGTTGACGGCGACAACGGTCGTGGCTAGCAAGAGTAAATACAGCAGCGGAGAGAATGACGCTGATGACTACAATGATGACAGTAATATGTCCGATATATCGGATTTATCCGATGTTTTCAAGCTCAACTCAGACATTATGCCTGAAATGCAACGTTCTATTGACTGGGTAAGATTACCATTCCATTTCAAGATTACCATTCAGTACAAAAAACAGTTTCGTCAAAAAAAAAAACTATGGAAAATGTGCCAAATTTCGTGAAACGTAATGAAAAATGGTCAAATTAAGTTTTGAATTTTCCGAATGAAGAACAGTCTTCAGTTTTTCAATACATTTTTTTAAAAAAAATTGGCGCTATTTCTTTCGACCGAGGAAGCAATAAGGCAACCTGCAAGTGTTTTGCAACTTACTAATAATTTATCTGATCATTTCTCTGGTCTTCTCTCCAATGAAACCAATAGGTGCATATGCAAATTGCATCGGGTGTGAATCCACGCGACTGCCTATCACGGATATTTGTGAACAGCCCAAAGCAAACAATACCCGAAAATATCACCGACAATGATCTATGGCGCGTTATTGCCGCCATTCTGTCCGATCCGCCGCGACGGCAGCGTTTGCAACAGGTGCAAACTATCGAACAAGTGTGCGACACAATAAAAAAATCAAAAAATATAATAGTATTAACGGGGGCTGGAGTGAGTGTATCGTGTGGCATCCCCGATTTTCGATCACGCGATGGCATTTATGAGCGTCTACGCATCGAATATCCAGACATGCGTGATCCACAATCCATGTTTGATATTGGCTACTTTGCTCGCGATCCGCGTCCATTCTATCAATTTGCAAAAGAAATTTACCCAGGACAATTTCAACCGTCACTATCACATCGCTTCATCAAATTGCTCGAACGCCAAGGTAAACTGCTACGGAATTACACACAGAACATTGACACATTGGAACGAGTGGCCGGCATTGAAAATGTAATCGAATGCCATGGATCATTTGCGACGGCCAGTTGCACACGATGCAAATACAAAGTGGACGCAATCGATATACAAGATGATATACTGCATCAACGGATTCCGATGTGTAAACTGTGTGACACACCGAAAGACGACGATGATGGACTGATGAACCCACGACCCGAACAACCCTTCAACTACAATCAATTGGTGGCGGCCGGCGTTATGAAACCAGACATTGTATTCTTTGGCGAAAGTCTGCCCGACAAATTCCACTCGACCATCGAACTCGATAAGACTAATTGTGATCTATTGATCGTAATCGGATCATCGCTGAAAGTGCGACCGGTCGCGCTCATACCAAGCTCAATCAATCAAACGATCCCACAAATTCTGATCAATCGCGAACAACTCGATCACTTTGTGTTCGATGTCGAACTGCTCGGCGATTCCGATGTCATCATCAATCATTTAATGCACACGTAAGTGGCTGTGTTTTTTATTTGAATAATTTATTTTTGCATTTTCAATTACTTCCGAAGATTAAGAAGATTTGTTACAGGGAAATTGGAAGAAGATTTGCTCAAAAGTTGAAATTTCTATTCGAAAATATATTATTGAATCTAGGAAATTGCATTGAATGTACATTGTACAATAATTGTTTTTTTTGTGTCATAATATAGGCTCGGGGAAGACTGGAATGAGATTTGCCCACAGGCAGCATTGAAACAGACGAACGAGCTCATCCTTAGTCCTATGAATGTTCACAATATACCTCCATTACTAGCCAATGCTGTGATTAAGAAGCCACACGAGCCTGCTGTCAGTGCATCGTCGGCGGCGACGTCGTCGTCGTTATCAAATGACAATGCAACACCAACACCCGCTTCAGATGAGTCTCAAACGGACAGTAGTAATAGTAGTTCAAATTGGCAACAATTGTCGTCGACGTCACAAGACTCCATCGAATCGGTTGACGAAAGTAATGCATCGCATCATCGATCGTCCACATCCGAATCGTATCCGCCGTCGATGGCCAATTTTTTGCCCGACAATTCCTTTTTCTACAACGAAAAGAACTGTTACATATTCCCGGGTGCCGAAATTTGGTGGAACAAAGACTCCGATGATCTGGAATCGACCACATCATCAGACAGTTCAATTGCTGATGATGATGATGTCGACGATGATATCGAAGATATGGAATTGTCGGCAATCGAACGAAATGAAATCATGAGCGATGTGGAAACAACAATAGCCGTGGATAATTTGCTGGAAAATACAAATGAACACGAATTTAACAAGTATTTGCTGAAACGAAATGCAAACACCTCATTGGAGAATATTCATCTGGAGGAGAGTGAAATCGATGAATTGAGCCCAAAGCGACTGAGAACAAAGCAACAATTGACGACGACGGTGACAGCGACGACAACGACGACGACAGATTTAGTGATTGATCATTTGCACGTCGAACACAACACAAGTACAATGTGCGAAACGTTGGACAGCAGTTGCAGCAGCAGCAGCAGCAGCAGTAGCAGCAATAGCAGTAGCAACAGCAGCGATCCATCGTTGCCACAAAACGAAGTATTTTCTCCTAAGTTATGAATTAGGTTAAACAAATTTTTATAATTTTCAAATTTGTGTATGGACTCTTCTGGGTAAGCGCGTGCGAACGCACGCCAAACAAGAGTTAGAGAATATTTTGTGTGTGCTGCATTGCACACGGTACAAGCCCACACAAGAAATAACAATGAGGAAGAAAAAGAGGAAACACAAAACCGTTCGTCTGTATATGTATTTGTTGTTGTCAAAAGAGTAAGTCATGTGTGTGAAAATCGGTAAAATGGAAAGAAATAGTGTCCACAAAAAAAACAATTGCGTTGAGATGAAAAAGAAAAAAAAGAAAAGAAAGCAAAGCGAGAATAAGTAGCCTTTTTATCCGCAGTCGCCATGTCTGAAATGTTCCAAAATGCAACATTTACGTGCTTAATGAGTGCATTATATGAAACCGAAAACAAACAAGAAAAACTGAAGAGAATAGGAAACAAAGTATTTGAGAGGAAGAAAAAAATAACTGTGGTGAGATAGAGAGATAGGGAGTGAGAAAGCGTGGCGAGATAAAACAATGCGCCGCCAATTTCTTTCTTCCTTGTTTTTTTTGGTAGTTTAGTTTTCAATCATGCTAACACATTTAACGGCTAAACGCTAGAACACTAAAAAGAAAAACAAATCCTTCTTCAGATTAATTACTATTATATTTTTTTCTCTTTCTTTAATCCAGTGATATTTTTACCTTGTATATACAGGGCAATCGACACACAAATCGATTTGCCCGACAAATCAACACAAATCTATAGAATACTTATTATTATTATTATTATTTTTTTATATTTTTTTCGTCGTCATTTCTCTATGATTTTCTTTTCTTTTCATTTTCAATGCTATTATTTTGTCATTATTCCACTTCAATTGAATATGTTTGGTGTAGCGTTTCTACTACCCTATTTAACGAAAAGAGAAAAAGAAAGAAAGATTTTCGGGAATATAGAATGAAATCACATTGACGATAGACTATCGTCGATAGCGCATGCCAATTATGCAACAACACTGAACTGAACCAAGATGCATGGAGTTCACGCTTGACTCTGTGGCACTCTTTTTCGTGGCCGCTCGTTTCTATGATTCGTTTCTCACTGCAGGAATTACTATATATATATTCACGATTCAAATAGAACGATTTATTGACTGAATCTGAGATGATAATGATGATGGAAAAAAAGCAATACAAACACACATACACATTCTCATCGGTGCGCGACAAAATAATCTAATATTTATTAAAATATCATGTACATATACTAAACAAACACAAAATTGTATGCGTGCAAAGAGGTCGAATGCGTTTGACATGAAAGAAAATGGTTTGTTTTCTTTTTCCCTTCTTACCGATGACTGTTGTGATTAGTGTTTTTTTCCTCTCCCGAATTTTATGGAAGTCCAATATTCGATTATAAAACGAATTTTAATGCGATTTTTGTTCAACTCTTGGAAATAACACGTTCCGAATGTACAAACAATTCATTTAATTTCTGAATTTCTCGAACTGAACCGAATTCCAATTTCGGGCGAAACAGGTGCAATTTTGAGAATTATTAAATTGTCACCCAAAATTGTCCAACAATTTTGAACTGAAAAACAAAAACAGAAGAAAAAAAAATTGAATCGGTCGTCAAATTGTCTTTTTTCTCGTAATTCGAAACATTTTTGCGCAAAATAATTATTCTTCCAACTATTTGACTATTGACTAAATGAAAATCAAGCAAAAAATAAACACACACACACAACTACATAATAGTTACAAATTTCGATCGAATCCTAAAAGAAACAAATTTTAATAATTAAAAACAAACACAAAAAAAAGTTTATATTTTGAATGGTTAATGATTTAATGATGATATAAAAACAAAAAATTAAAAGGAAAGAAAATGTCAAGAAAAATGAACCTTAGTGATTTATAGATTACTATTATGTATACTTATTAATACGCAAATAATCAACTCAAATCAACAATATGATCAACAATCGGTCCGATTCTGTGCACTAGCTAATACTGAAAATTTCATCAATTTGCCCCGCGCTCCGTTGACGGTGCCGTTTTGTCTAGTAGAAAGCAAGAAAAAAAGTTTGTTTTTTGCAAACGGAGTCGTCTACGGAGGTGGTGGGGCCCGGTAATTTTTCCAGTTTCACACACAGCATTCGGATCAATTGTTGATCGTAGGAAAAAATTAGTATAATTTCCATACGGATACAAAAACAAACACAAAACGCATACGCATATTTATTATTTTTCCGTTCACCCTGAAGAAAACTTTTTTTTATTTCTTTTCTATTCGATTTTTCTCTCTCACGCTCGAAACTAACGTAGAAAAATTAAGTGTAAAAAATTCGACTTTCAAGGCTGGTCACTTCTTTTTTTCGTGTAAAAATTTTAGTAGAGAAAATGTGTACTTTCCATCAAAAATTTTTTTTGACTTAAGCCTTCTGGATCATTGAAAAGAATGGTTTGATTTTTAGCACGTTAAAATCAGCAAAACACTTACAAAGACACACTTTTGTACAGATCTATCTGGGCGGACTATCTGATTAAGATTTATTAATCTTAAATTAAGAAAGATTCTTAATCAAACACCCAAAATTCGCGATGATTAATACGACCACTTAATCACTTAATCGCTATTAATCATGATTAAGTGATTGTGCAAGAGATTAATTAATCATATCGAAAAAAAAATCGAACAAAAAACATGTCAATTTTGGCCAGACCTAACAAATGTTTAACAAAAATGAGTCTGGCAAAAATCGACATGTTTTTTGTATGAAACTTTTTCTTCGATTTTTTTTTCGATATGATTAATTAATCTCTTGCACAATCACTTAATCATGATTAATAGCGATTAAGTGATTAAGTGGTCGTATTAATCATCCGAAAAATGATTGTGCAAGTGATTAAGTAATCGCAAAACGCCCACCTGTACACTTTTGTTCGAAAAATGTTGTGAATTTTTAACCAAAATTGAACCTACTCATCTGCCGCGTGATTGACTTGGTAAAAGCTAGAGAGAGAGAGAGAGAGAGAGAGAGAGAGAGAGTGTGAAGGAAGTAGCACAAACCAGAAAATGAAACCGTAAAAATACTACAAACAAAACCCAGAAAATATGAGAGCAAAATTAAGCCTGAAATTCAGAAGATTTATATAATTAATTTTTTTTTTGTGTCTCCGTTGAAATGTAAAACGATATTATACATTTATTATTTTGTAAGTGAACAAAGTACGAATTAAGAGAACTAACGATTATTGTTTTTTTTTGCATATTTCTCCTTGAGGCATGTAACTTTGACTATTTTTTTAAAAAAAAATTTAATTGCCCATCAACAACAATAACAACAACAACTACTACAAAAGATTTATATATATGAAAAAGATACATAACATTTATGCAATTTTTTTGTCTCTTTTGTCAAGAATGAAATTAATGGAAAACATTTTGTACAATATGATCTCAGATTTCATGTGTTGGTGAAAAGAAAAATTGAATAAATTAGAAAAAAAAAATAGATAAATAAAATTGTAAAAAAATAAAGTGGAAAAAATTTGAAAAAAAAAAAACATTAACAACAAATATTTTGATTGCAAGCAAAACAACAGAGAGAAAAAAGCAGAATTAACTAAACAAATTCAGTTTAAGTTGAATTATATATTTTAATTTGTAAGTTATTCAGTAGCATTTCAAGCCAACACCATCAGCACGCAAAAACTCACAAAATCATTTGTTTCCTTACAATCCTAATTTTGTGATGCCTCTGCTACGTCCTTAGTAATTTTCTTTTTTTACATTTCGTATTAGTTTCCTCTCTTTGTTAAATAATTTATTTTGTAATATGCAGCAAGTAGAGTTTCCTATTTTTTTCGTTTGTTTCTGCCCCGGTTCGTTTATTTTTATCCTATAGCACTCACGCTCATGTGTGATTTCGTACTGGCGTTTTTACGGATCTTTTTGTTTTCTTTCCAATGCCATTGAAATAAAATGCAGTTTTTTTTCATTCTAATTGCAAATGGCGTACACACAAAACACAGAAGAGAGAAAAAAACAACAACAACAAAATTCGGCAACTGTGATTCTTCTTGTACGAAGTCACACACACACACACACCCACACATATAATTCACTAAGCAGTTCATTTTCATAATAATTTTAATAATTAATAAATAAACTAAAAAACACGAATCCGTTAAGAGCTTTGTAAAACGCAAAATAGTTTTCATTTTGTTTTGTTCAATTTGATTCAAACAGTAAACAAAGGTCTGTCGCTAGCGATATGGAATAGAAAACAACCGACAACTATTTATAAAACAAAAAATAAAACCAACATATAGCTTTTTTATGAATTATTTTTTTTCTCGTCTCTTTTTTATTTCGTAAATTTTATTCATTGGTTTTCGAAGATAATATGATGTGGACACCCAACTAAAATCTTCATTCATTCTAATGGAAGTGTTAATGATAATTTTGGATTTGAGAAAGGTATATCTGTTGTAGAAAGCAAGTGAGAGAGAGAGAGAGATTTTCAAGTTCACCAATACGAACATAGTCCGTGGTCATATTTACTTGAACCAATCCAATATTCTGTAGCAAAAACTGTCTTGAAAGCCATTTCAAACACACCCAGACACACATCCTGTAAAACAGACGGTGGCGTGTTCTTACACAAAATGTCTTTCTTTCGTTTATTTTAAGCAGTAAAAGGAAAAAAAAAAACAACAAAATTATGAATTCAAATAAATGTAATTTTCACACAAACAAAACCAAATGTCTAATCTAGTCGAATGTGCATTTCTTTTCGAATTTCATTTTCAGCGTATGACATGTACTAGAGCATATTCAAATTGGTAAGTTAAACGGGAGATGGGGCGTAATCCTGCAATTATCACCTATTTGATTGTACGATAATTTATTCAGAACATTGACGTAATCGAAAATACGCAACAATTCGCCGGCTTACATTCTCTTTGTAAATTGATGCACTTTTGGCAGTAATTGCCGAAGCCAGTGGGAGTTGAACGGTTCAACTTGAACCGGATGTTTTTCAAAGCATCGATTGAAAAATAATTGATCTCGTTTCTTCCGCAAAATCGTTGATTAGACAACTCGTTTTTTATTAGCCCACTTTTTTGTTCGATGGTTTCAGACAATGACCGACAATTATCTTTGATTCAGTCAACATTGACGTAAATTCAGAAAATTGCCCACTTTGTATGCGTGGATTAAAATGGAAAAAGCTGTAATTTACATCAGTATGACGATATTCATCGCTTTGAAAATTTTCATTATTTTAAATTAGTTAAAAATTGATAAAATGAACCAGAGATTTGGAGCGTTCGTTATAGAAAAAACGACACCTGGTTCTTTCTTCGTAAGTCTATGATATTTGCATACGTTTTCATTGGAAATCAATCAGTTTTTTGTATAATTGTCATGCATCATTATAAAATGATGATGATAATTATTATTTGAATAGCATTTTGGATGAATTTTCATTCCAATGATGGGTGTTGATAAGGCCACAGAACACATTTGCTTAGGAATTTCGTTTTAAACTTGGAAAACTGTACGAATTCCACACACTTGAGACACTTTTTTCCCGACTCTCAAAGATATTTTTCCACAGTGAAACTAGAATGCAAGCGTGCATCGCATAAAAATGTTTCTTTATTTTTTGTCGTAAATGCGCCTCAAAAGAACTGGCACGTGTAAACTGAGCTATTTATTGGTGGACAAAACTTTGTCAGTGAGTTGATTCGTCGGTAAATCATATTCGGTTTGGATGAGTTATGGCATTTGCCGAAAATTCTTTCAATTACCATATTACAATTCGCTCGTTTTTGCTATCGCATCATCAGCGCTAATTTTCGAAAACGTGTAAATCTATGCATTCAACTATAAATTAAAAGTGTTCACCGTTTTTGTTGTCGATGCAAAATATTTGATTTCGTTTTCACTGACACATCTGGTAGGGGAAAAAAGCACAAAATTAACGATCTTTATAATCTAAATTCTCATCATAAATTTGCAGGTGTTGTTTTTGTTTGTCGTCTACTGTTTTGATTGATTACCATTTCCGAGATGGCTTTTTCTATATACACATATTGTTATCGTGTGGCGGCCACTTTGAGCTGCCTTTTTTTTCGTATCTACTGATTTTGATTGCGAACAGATGATTTTCCGATTTGCGTGTATACGTTGAACAATTCCATGAAATATACACGTGCATCAAATGATTTTTTTTCTCTAACATGAACAACAATTGCCAATTTGTCACAACGTTGAACATGAAATCTGGTGTTGAAGTTCAGTATTTTTGTGAAATTTCATCAATAGTGTGCTTTCAAAAATAGTCAACAGTGCGCTTTGTGACACTAGCCAATGAACCTAAAATACATTGGCATTCAATAGAAAGGCTGGTTTCAAATCATAAAAATCGACTAAAAATGGCCATTCAGTGAATATTTCAAGTCAGTTTTTAGCATTTCGACAATAATTCATTTCATTCGTTTCTTCATACATTTCCTTGAATTAAATTCCGAATTAAAAATAAGAAAGAATTTTAATGTAACGTCTGAACATTGCTAGAACTAGTCGGATTCTTTGCTTCATAGTTATGTATTGAAGCATCTCATTTCAACAAACAGAAAGTATCGTTGGCAACAAAGAAACGCTCTGAATTTAGGAGCATTAGATTATAATTTGTTTTTAATCATTATCAATAAAACTAGCAATTTCGTTTGTACTATTTGAATAGGCCACTTCCAAGAATATTCGATGATATTGTGTTTCAACAAGAAGTGTTCGGATAGAAAGAGAAAATTAGTTTAATTTCAACAGAGCCTTGTAATTTGGCGCCGTAATATACTACTTCTAAGTTTCTCGACGCATCGATATAATTTGCAATTAGAAAAAAAAACAAGTCGTGGGAAGCATTTTCTTCATTACTTTATTAATAGAAGTAGTAATTAATTTGTTTACTCAAAAAAAGGTTAATGTAGTTATTCAAACAGATAGAGTTTCTTCAGGAAAAAGGCAGACATCCGGGCGCAGACTAAATCTTTAGACCACAATCTTTGGTTTTATTTTGGAATGTGGCAAAAATCACAACAAATTCCAGTAGCTTAACTAGACTTGTCGACTACGATGACATACGATAACCACGATATGAACGTGAATTCAATTTTTGCTTGATAAAATACTATCTGTTCAATTTGTTATGTTGAACACTTGGATAGATTATAAAAATGATCAAATTTTTTTGATAATTTTTCTGATTAAAAAATTGAAATGTCTTTTTTCAAACTTTTTCCTAAGACAATCGTTAGACGAATCCCTTTGTTCAAATCCCGTTTTTTACTTGTCAACAATCATAATTTTTATCATATAATCACAAAGAGCAAAGCATCCAAATTTGTTTCACCCATTCAATATCCAAACAAAGTTTGGCCACTCGCCCGATTCAAATGACGTCTGTATTTATTGTTTAATTGTTGATAAGTATGTGCTTTGACGCCGACAACCAGAAGTGCCCAGCACAAATTGTGTTGATATTAATCACGCAATCTAAAACGTCTTGCATTCTGTGGCAGTGAAGTCATTGCTCATGACAGTTGATTGTTATCGCTCGTTCTATTGCTCTTTCTTGCTCATTCTTCTCTCTGGACTACACTCCGTTTCGTGATTGTAAATGAATTTGCATTTGTAATGATTTTCACAGGCGGCTCTATGATTAAAAAGCAACTGAAATTACTCATTGAAATTCATTTACGTTCAAACTGTAATGATACCATTCACTCACTCGAGTTCGATAGGTGATTGAGAGAGAGTGATAGGTTTTCCCATTTGAAACGGTGCATCGTGTGTTGGAAATTCATGTAACTAGTGATTTTTGGCACGAATATAACGCACCCGGTAGATTTGCATCCAACGATCGCACAGAAACATTTCCAAATCACGTCTCAGTTTCTCTTGGGATGAGAAGAGGTTCTCATGTGATTTGTTTTCCCGATAATTCTGGGCTAAAGTGATTTTTGTTCCGTAATTTAAAAAGAAAAATGGTTGGCTCCAGCAATATGGACAAAATGCCGAAAGTTGATATAAACGATACGAATCGTAAGTGAAAGAGGTTCAATCAGAATAAGAGAACCTTCAAATGCCAAAAATAATAATCGAAGATTTGGCTTTTCTAGGACCATTTCCACCAACGCGTCTCACCATCGCTCTTATGTTGTTTGCCACAACATTCGTTGGGTATATCATTAGAGTGAATTTATCAATCAGTATTCTTGGCATGGTTCGAACACAACAAATTGTTAATCAAACGGAAAATCAGAAATATGATCTGCCGGATGTAAGTGTTTGTGATTCTCATCACATTGCACAGTGGAAATAAGTTTTTTTTTTCATGGAAAATAGCGAAGAAAAGACTAGATGAATATAAAATAGAATGAAGCAGTGAAGCAAAAAAAAAACAGTAACAATTTCCTCGTATTTCCAGTATGGGCCTCGTTACAATTGGTCAAATTCCCAGCAGAATCTTGTTTTGAGCGCATTTTTTTGGGGTTTGATGGGAACACAGTTGATCGGTGGACTGTTGAATCAACTGTTGGGCCCACGGATTGTCGTTGGAACTTGCCTCGGTTTGACTGCCATTTTTACAGCGTTCGTTCCATTAGCAGCTGAATTATCATCATCGATGTGGGCCGTATTTTCTGTTCGACTGTTCCTTGGTGCATTGGCCGTACGTTGAATTTCCGTTTTAAAATCGAATGAAAATTAAGTGAAACAAATGAAGAGAGAAAATAATAGAGAAAATCTAGAAGAAGTGAAAAATTGAAGAAAAAATACTCAATGAAAAGTGCAAAAGATTCACAGCAGAACGTGGAGGGAAAAAAGGCAAAACAAATTAGAGAAAAAAGAAAATAGTAAAAATGTGAAACGATAAATGGCAACGAAGTGTCAGTTATTCTCTGAAAAATAAAAAATAATAATATTAATAATGCCAAACGGAATGTAATTACCACGCAATTACAATGCAATTTTATTTCTATTTCCAGGGTATTATGCAGCCAGGAACACAAGCGGCAATAGCATCTTGGGCACCACCCCAAGAGACCGGAAAATTTGTATTCACTTCAATCGGTGGAACACTTGGAACGGTGCTAACATGGCCATTTGTTGCATACCTAATGACCCATCTCGGATGGGTTTATGCATTCTATATACCAGCTACAATCGTGCTGTTCACAACGGTGCTCTGGTTTTACACCGTTTACAATTCACCGGCTGAACACCCGCGAATCAGTGAGTTAGAAGTGAAATACATTGAAGCATCACAAGGCAATACGGTTTCCCGTACTCAAGTAATTAAATCTATTGAAAGCGCATTTCTTATTTGTTTCTGAGGTTAAATTTTTCATTTTTTTCTTTCAGAGAGGGTTACCGCCGATCAAATGTATTCTTAAATCCGTTCCATTTTGGGCGCTTCTTTTCTTGCATTTTGGGCACATGTGGTCGTTTTATTTCTTGCTGGTTGCGGCACCTAAATATCTAAATGAGGTAATTGAGATGATTTCGTTCATTTTGCCTTGTTTTGGAATGAAAAATAGTTTGTTTTGAGCGAATTTCGGTATATTTTGACGCTATAACTTTTTGGAAAGAACTTCTTTGTGTTGAGTGTTCGAACCAATCATAATCATAACATTAAGTTGTGATTGCATGTGAAATTGCCTAATTGGATTGACAATTTCAATTTCAAATGACCCATTTTCTTAAATGTAACAATTTTTGGTGTTTTCATCTGGCTAATTAGCAACAATAATTAATTTTATGATTCTAAACCGTTTGTAGGTATTGAAATTCGATTTAGAAAAGGCCGGTTTCTTGGCCAGCGCACCTTATTTGAGCCGTTTCATTTGTGGATTTATATTTGGCTCAATATCCGACTATTTAATCAAGCATAAACTGTTATCAGTTACCACAATTCGAAAGAGTTTCAGTTTATTCTGTAAGTATTTCACTTAATCATGCCTAAGTTTGCCTAATCTTTTGTTTCCATATCATTTGAAAAAAACTTTAATTTTCTAATAAAACCTACTTCAATAATGCTTTTTCATTCATTCCAAATATTTAGCACATATCTTACCTGGTTTGTTGTTGTTCAGTTTACGTTTTGTCAGCGACAATCCGATCCATTGTGTAATTTTAATTACCATCGCGATGGGCTTTAACGGTGCAACGACGGTCGTTAACCTTGCCAATGCGTTAGACCTAGCACCGAACTATGTGGCCACACTAAGCGCAATAATCAACACATTTGCCACTTCAGGTGGTATCATTGCACCGGTAGTTGTTACTTATTTCACTCGTGAACATGTAAGTGTAATTGATTTTACCTTCAATGCCATTGAGCACTTTTGGTTGGTTTTGCATATGAATGGATGCTTAAAATGTTATTAAAAAAAATCAAAATTTCAGAACACAACCAACGAATGGAACCAAGTGTTTCTCATTTCATCCGCTCTCTATGTGACATCGGCCATTGCGTTCATGTTCTTTGGCAGTGGGAAAGTGCAAGACTGGAATGACGATACGTATAAAATTAAACGAGATGCCAAACGAAAATTGCGTCAATCCGACGAAAGTCACTTTTAGCATTAATTTGCACGTACGCGCGTGTGTTAACCTATTCAATTTGTATAAAATATTTAATTTTTAATAAATAAAACCGCAACTATTACATATTTATTACTTTGTACTCGCAAATCATACGCGTCAGTTATTTGTATGCAAAAAATACAATGTTCATCGCGTGAAACAGATGTTGATTGCATGTAATCAAACCCAAACAACGAGAAGCAAACAAAACAAACAAACTTCACAGCAAGATAAGCATGACGAAATGATCCGTTAAATCATGAATTATTTAAATTTAAAGAAAAATACAAAAAATTAATCAGTGTTAATTTGAATATCAAATTCAATGGGCCCGTATCGCTATAACGAGTCGTACATCCGCCTGAGGCGATGTTGATACAGCAATACGTACGAAAAGCGTAGTCATTTCGATAAGCATTTAATGAATGGAATAGTCTACATGAAAATAAATCAATACAACATGCCAAAAGATGCTTTAAAATGTCAACGTTTGAAGTAGCTCTTCATAATTAAACGTATTCGATCGCCAATTAATCAATTTTAACGTGTTATACGCGTTTCTTTTTTGACCAGTTTAAGCCAATTCGGCTATAATTTGAATTGATTTTTCCATATTTTAACCATAACTCGGTTATATTGATGCAACGTATTAGGAACATAAAGATGATATCGTAACAATAGCTACGCGCTACGCATAACATTCAGCTATTTATAATATTCTTCACATCTTTTCCTGTCCAAAATACTTTCTGGAATAACCTGTATGGTCATAATCTAATTTTATATGGAGAAACAAGTGGTTTTTAATAAATCGAAGATTTTTACCTTCGATTCAGAATGTTGTTGAAATGTAGAAAGTAGCTATTATTCAACGGGATGTCCATTGGTTGGACAACATTTTGGATAGAAAAAAAAAACATTTCCGAAATTCTATGTTCATTTTTTTGCTTGATGATGAACAAAGCAATTAATGGGATATTGATGAGATATGCAGTTTGCTGACTACACTCATTCAGAGTGAGCGCGTGGCGCCGCAACAGGTGGATATTCGTTATGACATTGCAAAGCTGACGGCGTACATCGGCCATTTATACGATTAATAAGCAATCCAACATTGAGCGTAGAAGGAAATAATCACATTTTGTTTGTTGCCATGAAGACTTTAATTATCCCATGGCGGTTGCTACGTCACGGATTTTTGTTGTGGTTTTACATTTGAAAGCAATATTCAACACGCACCCATATATACATTATATGACTAGTAAAGATATGGCAAAAAAGACCAAATTCCACCTGAGTTGGTATCTTATGGGACCGTTGCTGGCTCTAGTAACTCCTAAGAAGCGAAGAAAGTCAAGTAGCATTTTTAGCCATTCAAAAGCCATGTTTTACGGCTATTCTTTACCATTTGAATGGTCTTAAACCATTCCTCGTGAACCAGCAACCAACAATTGTCATCAATAGAGCTCAACTAACTCATGCGAGATTTGGCTACATTTTTTTCACTCTAAAATCTCCATACCCTTACTGGTGAATGAAACCCTATTTTAACCTGTTGATTATCATAGTTTTTGGCTGTGCATCAGCAACATGAAAAGAACAAACGTTCTGTTGCTAAATAATTATTGCTAAATAGCCGTGAATGTTTGAAGAATTTAGTTCTCCGAACTCGGAAGTTAAGTCGCAATATATTGGGATGCGTACATTGATTGGCGTGGTTGGTGCAGGATGTTCATAATGGACAAGGATTTTTTGCCTCAAAAATTTGGAAAAAAAGCAGTAAACATGAAAAACATGGACGAAAATTGTTTTAAAAACATCCAAAATCGGTATAATTTAGGCTAAATGACAGGCCATATTCAATTTTTCAATAGTTTATGATAGGTGGTATATAACATGTAAGTAGGTTTTTGTTGAATTTCTGAGGATTTTTTCCAAGGGGCAATCCACTCAAAAGTAATACATAATACCTGCGAAGTAATACGAAGTAATACTAGGTAAAAGTGGTATTACTTTTGATGAAGTAATACTCCTTTTAAAAATAATACTATTGTTTGAAAAAAGTAATACTAAAGTAATACAAGGTAATATTTACATTAGTATTACTTAAAGTAATACTAATACACAGTATTACTTTTGAGTGGTTTGCCCCCGATTTTTTCCCCTCGACATCTTTAACTTGTTTGTGAAATACCCCGTATGTTATCCTATATTCATGTGGAGTACACCACATTTGCAAGACGTAACGATTGTAAAATAATATATAAGTTTTGAGAGGTAACTAAACGGTAATTACATGGTAGTTAATCGGTGATTAATTGGTTGGTAACAAAATGAACAATATGAAAGAAGGCGCGATAAAACTACTATGAGTGAAATAAAGGAGTTTAATCTGTTGCCGGATCTTGCGAAGAAAAGTAGTGCTCAAATGTATCATCCAAAAAAAAACTTCGTCATGGCGAAGCGACCACTCAATCCTGAAAAGACATTACCAACGACTTTAGATTATTTGAGGCTGTGAGAATGAAAATGGCAATACAGGAATAAACATTCTAAAACGCATCAAGAAAAAAAAATTGCAAAAATGAATCATGAGTTCTGAATATGAAAAGTGAAACATGAATTTACATGGGCAGCATAGGAGGTTCATGGTTCACTTTTGCGAATTCAGAACTCATGATTCACTTTTGCGAATTTTTTTTTCTTGGTGCACTTCAGAATGTTTATTCCTGTATTGCCATTTTCATTCTCGCAGCCTCATTTTCAAACTGCTCTAACGATCCGACGAGATTGAAGTTCAAAATCTCCATATCAAAAATGGTGCTATTTCTATGAAATTGGCCGACAGGGACTCAATACGCTTGGATTGCCAACATTTAAAGAGAATCAAACTCTCTATTGGTATTCATGGGGCGAATTCGTGTTGTGTTTATTTTACTTCATGCTAGCTGGATATACTCTTCTCTACTATTTGTGACGTGGAGAATTTACCAAGGGTCTACCTTGTAATTTACTATTTCTATTCATATTACAGAGCAACATATTTTTTAGCGACAGGATTTCATGGACTTCATGTATTAATTGGAACAACTTTTGCTATTGTAGGCACGTGCCTGCTGGGACCTGCAATCGTCAGTTTTCCGTTCGTATGTTTAACCATTTCGACAGGTCGATATGGGTAAATAAAATCAAAAATAAATTGAGTCCAAATATTCATATGTAAATATATATACTGTACTGTAGGCTACATTCATGGATCATTTTTGGAGTTGTTAACATTATGCCCGAACGCCACGAAGATGAAACGTATTATGAAATTTGTTCGAAGCAAATGGACAAGTCCATAAAAAATGTTATCATCCGATTGGCGGTGATGATGGGTGCGTTAGAATACTAAACGGAACAATCCGATTGACAATCGGCGATTGTATTGTACCAATTTGATCTTGGGAGTAAAAACATCGGGCACTGAGGTGAAGATCCCATTCAGCGAAGCGAAATCAAATGCGGAATACATGGGCAATTTTATACTGCAATCTATTGTCACTCTTTAATCCTTTTTTGGCTACATCAGCAAGTTTTCACATGATTTCCATTGCTACTACATAATTGAAACAACATTTTTATTTATTTGTTTTAATTTGAAGTGTTTTATTCATTTTTTTCTTCAATCATTTTGGCTTTGAAGGTATGGAAGTGGCAATGGAAATGGTAATTGTATCGATGACTACTGCAACAAAACTAATTCGCCGTGATTACCAGAAATTCAATCAGGAGATGGCAATTTTGATGAGAGGAAAGTACGGTTTACATTTAGAAACATCTTAGAGCAAATCATGGACACTGATTTGTATGAATCGAATTTTCATGGTTTATGTTTATTTTAGTTGGTTAATAATTCGTTTGAATGTCTGCAGTTATGTAATCAACCTTGCTAATGGATGGTATTGGCGATCGTTGATGGCTCCGATCGCATTCACATATGGTATTGCAATGTCATTTTTCCGTGAATACGCGGTACGTTTTTCATTGTGTTTTCAATGTTATTTTCGTTTGATTACAAATGAATTATGTGTTTATTTGAAATAATGATGTTTGTATTTCAGTTGAACTTTCTCGCTGGCTACTTCATGGCTGTTATATCATCGGTGCAATTGTATTTCTTGTGCGAGGCTGCTGAAACTTTTACGGTATTCATTTTCTTCTTTCATGGGTGCAAATGACTTACATTTCTTACAGGCTTTACAATTCTTCAATTGTGTTTTCGTTTTTGTATGATTTTTTTTTTCTAATTCGTTCAAGAATAATGGAACTAACGAAATCCTGTACAATAGCAAATGGTACGCAATGAACATCAAAAGGCAGAAGGACATAATGCATTTGATCAACCGCCGACAAAATAGAGTTTCTCTCTCGATTGGACCATTTTCAGAGCTCAACATGGAAACTTTCTTCATCGTAAGTAAACAGAAAACAACAATTTCTTTGGAATTTTTTTTTAATCGAATTTTCAAACTATCAATTGATTACTTACATTGAACATTCTATGGTCCTCTTTTGCTTAATTCCAGATAGCAAAGAAGATCTACTCATTATGTTCTTATTGCAATTTTTAGAGGGTTGACGTGTCAAACACAATCCACAACTCTTGATTGATGATTGATTCTGATGGTTTTTGTACTTTTTATCCCAATTTTTTTTTTCATTTTTTTTATGACAATTGTGTGCATCATACCTTATGCATGAATATTTCACCTATTGTCTTCCACATATTTATAAATTTGTTATTGTCAGTTTCCAAAAAGTTTTGATTTTTCTTATTCCAATCTAATCAGTCATCCAATGTCCATACACGTTAATTTACTTCCCTTTGATTCACTCTCCGCCTCCTCTTGCCTCCAGAATATTTTTGTGTGCAATGAGGTACGCAAAAAAATATTGTAGAAACACATTTTACCGTGTTAAAATTTAGTGAATCAACGAATTGATCAAATATTCAGCGATTTTTAACAGTATATGTCGGTGTTCAGCAACATGTTCAATTTTGTTTTTTCTTCATAGTCATTTTATCGATTCCAGTGAATTGGTTAATGATTTTCCCTAAAGTAAAACACAATTCACAATCTCAGAGTACATTTTTGACGTAATAATCCATAAATCGATATAAAACGCAGCACTTTTATTGCCAACGACTTTTGAATGTTACCCTTGTAATTAGTAGGAGAAACAAGCATATGTTTAAATCAATTCAATATCACGAACGCAACAAAACCTTTAGATATTTAATGAACTTTTCGCTATTGTTTGAGTTTATAAAAAATGTGCTTAATGGAGTTTCAAGTATCTCTGTTGAGCCTGAAGAAGCACAAAATATTTAGCTATTCTCAAACACTCAAATTGTCGTTAGTAAAACACACTTATACTCGTGTTGTTAGCGGTCTTCATTTTGCTCTCCTCGAAAATGCACTGACTCTGTGGAAAATATCACTTTTTTATTTAGGCCGGGAAACCAAACAATTTGCATCAATGGAGTATGATTGATTATCAATGACGATACTGAACGCTTATGAACATTTCCAAGTGTTCATCATTACTGACAAAATATTATCTAGGGTTTTATATACAAAGTATACACGATTTATACACGTTTTGATAAATGCAAGTTTTTTTTCACATATATTCCCGTCTATTTGGACGTGTTTCTGAGTATTTAGAATTTATATGCAATGATTTAGAAATATTCCCTTTGTTTGGAAAAATGCAATTTTTTTTTCATTTTTTTGCAAAATAAATACTTTCCGTACCTTGGATATTGAACGGAGATTTTTTTTAGCAAATTGGTTTGAAAAAAGAAAAAGAAGACAAAAGTCAAGAAATATTTATTGTTATTTACATCAATCGGTTACATTTTGAACACATAGCATAGACATTAACATCGAAGTAAAATATACAGGTTTGATGATATCTTTAGAATAAAAAAAACAGAAATTACTCCACAATGATTTAAAATCAACAATATTTTTCATCAACTCTAATAAACATTTCATTTTATTTCGCTAGATGGAGCACAATATCGAGCCTATTTTCGATCTGAAGCAGCTGTTTCGACTACATCAACTGGGGTTGAAACAATTATTTGACTTAGAGCATGTGTGCGTGTTTGTGTATGTTTACTAGCAGTTATGATCGACCAAAAAAAATCTTCATAACATTTTCTCTCTTTTGTTTTTTCAACACAGCTGTTATTTGTGTATCGATCATAGTAAATTAATTAAAACAACAAATTGAAACTCAGCGTAAGAAGTTTTGACGAAATAAGCCATAAAATTTAAAAACAATTGAATTTATTGTGAGTTTTTAATTCAAAGGATACAAGATATTGGCTGAATTTTGCGAACAATTTACGTTTCGCATTTGAAAGTGTGAGTGTTTTAACCCAGGTTTTAACAATGGCATTTCATTGTTTTCAAATCACGATTAAAGATTTTGTTTATCTGAACTACCAAAACAAAAACATACACATAGAATGTAATTTATTTTTCACAGAGAACACATGGACCCTCCCGCACATGATTCACCAAAAAATCTTCTGAATGTCCTGATCGATGACTGTATCGACGAAATCTTTCGTCGCATACTTTGTTTAGAAGATTTTCTCAACATGTCGGAAGTTTGTCAACGATTTCAAAAAAGTGCAGAAAACTGTTTCCGAGCGCAGTTCAAATTTGTGTATCTGTTTGAAAGCTATCGACAAGAGGCTATATGTATACCTTCGACACGGGCAATTGCACTTCTAAACACGTTTGGACCATCAATTCAAGGACTGCAATTCCGAACTACATCAGATGAAGAACACAATGATGAAATATTCGAATCAATCGTAAAATTCACCAGCAAAACACTAAAAGAATTAGATATTGACTACCACACCATCGATTTTGAACAACTCCATTCCCTGCTTTGGAAATTTTGTGTTTGAGTTCAGCTAGGGTATGTTCAACTGTGGTAAAAAACTTCGAACAGGTCGTCTCACACTTAAAAGAATTAAGCATAGCACATATAGATCCAAGTTGTTTCATACGAGAATTTCCGCGATTGGAGATGTTTAGGAT
>NW_022601406.1:102871-104657 GCF_009176505.1 Sitodiplosis mosellana | reverse complement strand
TGCACTACCAAGAACACGAACCTATAGATATACCCATTTTCACAGAGGAAACATGGACTCACCCGCACATGATTCACCGAAACATCTTCTGAATGTCCTGATCGATGACTGTGTAGACGAAATCTTTCGTCGCATATTTTGTTTAGAAGATTATCTCAACATGTCGGAAGTTGGGGGCAACACAGGCAAAAATCGAAAAAAAAGTTAATTTTTTTTTCGATTCTCATACAGTATTCAATGTGCCCAATCCATTGGTGCTATCGGCACATAGGAATTCGCACTCGTTATCAACTTATCATAATTTTGAAACAGACTGCATCATGCCGGAAATTAAATTCAAGGAGAAACAACACCAATTTGAGAAACAAAGTGCCACTAAGCAAGTCTCGGCTTTAAACTGCAACATGATTTTTTATGTTGCACTTTGTTTCTCACATTTGATTTGTGTCGCTTTGGTTCAAAAACTTGCGTTGTTGCTCTTTGTTCGTAGGCAAATGCCATGCTTCGATTCAATTCTCAAATATTCGGAGGGAATTTTTTTGTCGCAACGGTTCATATATAAAACTGAATGTTCGTCTTTCTGTCTATCTGTCCTCCTTTTTTTATTTCCTTGATTTTATAATTTTTGGTTTTGTATATGCATATGCCATTAGAATTCTTGCGGCTTAAATAACAGATTCACATATCAGTTTTGATTTTCAAATTAAATTTTCAGAAGTTTGAAGAAATTTTTTTCCCATGTTTTTCGTTATCATTTGTATCCTTAGCTGATTAACATGAATAATTTAATTCCCTCTAGACAACGTTATAAAAATAATACTTAAATTTCAATATATACACCGTACATAAATAGTGTGATCCAATTGTTAATATGGTGCTTATTAATTTCCAAACGTTTATATCATATTATCGAATAAGAGGCACAACAAAGTGAAACATGAATGTGAATTTTCTTTGACTGATGAAACTAAATTTGTAAATCTGAATATCACTTGATTTGAATATCCTATCGCCGAAGTAGCTGGTTAATTATAACGCAATCTAGTATAACACAAATTCCGAATAATTATTTGCAATTTTAAATAATTCTTATCAATTCCGAATTTTCCAAGTTAAATGGCAATTAGCTTCGAAATTAAAAAAAAAACACTTTTAAAAGATGCATTGGTCATGTACAGGATTCACTTCTAGTCCTATGTGTTTTTGAGTGAGAATATTTAATATGCATTCCTTCGAAATGCCAAATGATCCTGTTGTAGCTATTTTCGAACCGAATCACCATCAAATTTGATGAGGGAAATCGCATAATAATGAATTACGATGCTGTATTAGTTTCCCCCTTGATGTGCATGCACACATGAATAGGTGAGATTATTCAATTTTTTACATTTGGTATTATAACTATAATGAATTTTATCGAGTTTAAAGCCCTTCGTGGAAAAGCAGAGATAACTAAGGGTGGAAACAGAATTTGCGAGTGAAATGCATGCAGCAAGCATTTTTTTCAACGTACTTTTGTATTTGATTCCAATAGCAAGGATTTTACTTGCAAATTCTGTTCCTACCCTAATAGATATTAATATTCAGATGAAGAAGAAATCTTCTTAATGTTGTCATGGAAAATAAATTACTGGCAGTAAACTTCAGTTTTTTTAAAATACTATCTTTATGAGAATATTTGAAATATTTATCTCAAGATATATTATTATGTTATTTGAAAAATACCGATTCAAATTAGAGCAGAAATGTATTTCCAAAATAAGAAAAATTGTTTCATTCCTAAATT
>NW_022601406.1:69277-102861 GCF_009176505.1 Sitodiplosis mosellana | reverse complement strand
CCACTGATTTGAAATTGGCGCCTTCTTGAATACGCCACATAAAGGAATAAGAATTCCAAATTATTAAATCGAAATTAGCGCTGAAATGTATTTCCAAAATGATGTAAAATAGTCTCATTTTTGTGAGCTCAATTTCATTTTGATTCATGATGGAATTCATTACTTGGTTAAGAATGAAACCTATCCTTCAAATTTGAAATGCCATGCTATCGTGAGATGAGTCGTGCTGGCGTGATTTCTTCCAAAAAAAGTGACAGATCATTGAAAAACGTTTGATTAACCTAACCAATAAAAAAATTCGATTTGCTATAGCTCACTTCAATCCAAATTTGAATAATAATAATAAAAACCATGGCCAATCAAAATACTAGATATATTCTTATGAGCAAAGATGAGTTCTTCCGAAAAGTCAACAATTTAAACGATCCAGACACAATAACATTGGTCACCTGGGAAGCTGACGGGAGAGACATTGGATTCGGTCCTGCCGATTGGAGAAGTTTCAGCGGTGGAACTGCTCCAGGTGCAAACAATGGATTCCGTGCACAATTCCTGTACCGAGAAAAGCAAGATGCTTTTGATGCATATTTGCGTATGAACGGGTAAGTTAATTGAATCGAGGCATTTGTTTTGATTATCAAAATGTTGTTTCGAAAATGGTTTCCGCATCCGATCAAATCCCCCTCAGTTCTAATGAATTGGTATCTTTTTTCTATTTATTTTCAGAAAATTTCGACATGTCTATTTAAAATGTGGATTTCTGGGCGACGACGTAAAAAACGGAAATCCAATCTAAACACTCATACAATCTAACTGCCACATTTTCATTCCAACCCAAACGAAAGACAGACAAATCAAAACGTCAACATAGAATTATTTTCTTCCATTTGTATCTTTATTGCATAGAAATTGTCAAACAGGGTAATTAAATTGATTTCGAGAGAATCGTATTCAATATTTTAGTTCCGAGCAATAAAAGAAACAAATACACAGTTGAAATGGCATTAAATCAATTTGCTGTTTTATTCAAGTTAATTTCAGTTTTGGGCGATATGTGAGGAAATAAAATCTATTAAGTCGTGATAATCCAATGACTGTATGATCCAAAACCCCTTTTGGATCATAATAATTGGCATACTTTATAAGTTCAAGTTTCCTTTGCAAAAAATGTCTAGTTATCCCCTGTAAAATGCCATTGACCGAATACGATAAACACAAAAAACGAAGATATATTTAAAAAAGAAAATTATTTGAATTTATTTTTCACAAAGATCAAAGAGCTACAGTTAGACAGCGAATGCGAGCAAAGCGTATGATTTTAACCATAAATTCAATGTTAGCAACAAATGAAGTCTGTGCATTGTTGCGTTCAATTTCTGTAGATTGGATGCTCTCGATAGCAGAGGTTCCCATTCAGCGATGGTGCTGCTCTTTGTTTCATTATTCGATGTCTTTTTCAAATTCTCCAACAGCGGTAACAAATTGTTTTCCAAATAGTGCATGATTTTGTGTGTTTCTTTGGATCGGCCGCCTCAAGCAATGAGAATGTATCAGCAAACATTGATGGCCAGAAGTAAGCCGGTGCAATCTTCGAATCAAGCAAATTTATCAACAATTCAGTGGCGGCTGCATATTGTTTGGTTCGATGATAAATTTGAAAGTCGCAATACTTCACCAGGAACACCAATCGTGGTGAAATAAACATTTTAGCGCCAACATTTTGTATGGCATCTTCGCATAGTAACTCCCCAGTCTTTGTATAGTGCTGCATAAAGTGAAAAATTATGATTGGACAATTTCTAAATGAATTAGCAGTGCTCTGTGCTCTACTTACAAGCAGAAAGAGATCGGCAATGGCTGTGACGTAAAGGTTGTCTTGCGAACGCAGAGCCCAGTCGAGTGCATTGCCGTAACGACCATTGTTGAAACTTTTCCGTGCTTGAACTCGGCACAGCTCTTTTTCTATTCGGAAAATGACAAAGGATAGATTGTAAAGTGATTGGAAATTGTATCGAGAATATTCACACATCCAATGTAAGTATGTGTGGGAGAGAGAGAGAGAGAATGTGAAAGAAATAGAGAAATAAAAGTATAATGTACCAGCTTCAATAAGTCTTTTGCTTCGAATCACATTCAACAGCTTCAGTGCATTCTTTTCATTCTTGATATTCATTTTTGAGATGAACATTTCGATCGCACCATTACCGACCGTTCCGCACTGTTCCAAATAATCGATGCCAAACACCCAGAACGACTCCTTTGACATTAACATTGCTCCAAAGTCGAATAAAAGCGATTCTCGGAGACTCAAACCAAATCTAGAGAAAAAATCACAATTAAATACCAAGATCATACATGATTTGGCTACCACAAAAGCTGTAGCTATACTTACTCGTTCGTTTCATCATTGAACATGTTCAATTTGCCGCTATGCCAAAGCAAATCGGTCAAATGAGTGGCAAACCATTGATCGAACACATTTTGAATGTCACGTAATACTTGATGGAAATCGTTTTGCATTATTTTCAGTACAATGCGATCCAAATGCTTTAAATTGTTGTCATCATCGTTCACGGAACAGTGTCGTTCGAATGACCATTGGTTCAACCATTTTTCGGCCAGTGTGTTAAGCTCATAGTATGTGCAGTTTGGATGTGTATAAAACAAATAGCCCGGGAAATGTTCATACCAACAGGACGATTGGCTGGCCACTTTATTCCAAGCAGCCTCATTACCGGTGACCAGTTCGACAATCTCTTTGAGCTCTGGCTCGGATTCAAAGCATCCCATTTGTATCTTTGCTTCGGTGTCGGCCAACCAGTATTGCCATTGCGATCGCCAATTTTGAATCGACAGTCCACCACCGACATTGAAAATCGGAACAAGCCGCAGAATTTCCTCAGTCATTTGCAGGCATGCATTGAAATTGGTCCGTTTGTACAGTTGCAAAATGGCTCGAGCTACTTCCAAATGGCCTTGTGTAATCAATGATTTCACCACTTGTAAGTACTCTTTGTTTGGTTCATCGCCACGATTTGTAAAGAGCAACGAAGTCGCCCTCTGTTCGGCCTCCGGGAAATGGAATCGAATCCATTCAATCAAATGTGGCACCGGATGATTTGATGGTGACGGATCGATCAGGAATATTTCACACAAATGCCAAATGCATTCAATGGAGTAGAAAATGGTCGTGTAGTCCTTGTATACAGCATCGATATCCACTTCTTTTTGTAACTTTTCCAAACAACCACGCAATATGCTTCGATAGGCATGGGAAATTTTCAAGAAATCTTTCTGTGTAGCATTCGATTTTGATTGAACGTCCTGGAAGATACTGTTTGCTTCGGCCAAAAATCCACGCAAAATTGGCTCATCAAATATGAACTTTGTTTTCAAATGGTGAATATTTACCGGGTACTTATTCGCATATTCACTTGGTCTATCGGCTGAATTACTGAAAAGACATTTGGAATTTTTGTTAACAATTTTTCGCTTTTATGCAATAAAAAGCCATTGAAATCATTTTCAATCAGTTTTCTGTGACATTTTGACTGTATGATCGGTGAGAGAAACAGAAACGAAGACCTTTTGATTACTTACAATCTTTTTTCGTTGAATGCGTACACCGACAATTCTGAACCGTTCACCCATTTGGCGCTCAAACCGGTCTTTTCACACAGGCTGTCATGGATATTCTGTTTGAATGCAACAAATAAATTATTAGCAACAAATTTAGATCAGCAAGCAAAACCATTGTCTTACAAATGTTGGAATTCGACTCATTTTCCCCGATGAAATATGTTCTTTTCTTCTTATTTAGTAGATATTTTAGCTACAGCAAAATCAAATACTATTGTGCAGCACAATTTCCTAACAATGTGTAACAAAAACATAACATTAGACACGGTTAGGTTTTCGAAAACGTCAATTGTACTCCGATTAAGTACGACGAAATGCTTCGAGGTAGCGCTGTCAAGCCAAGCACACAGATGTGAGAAGATGGACTAAAATTGTATTTGTGTATGTATACGGGTATGAGTATGGGTGTAAACACTCCGGTTATGAAAAAACGAACAAGGCAACCAATCTACTTTAACATTGTTCATCAGCAGCATAACTTCAGCAGTATTTTCAAAGTACAATTGTGGCCAACAATGAAATTTAAATGCAGAAATTGGATGGCGGTCAAAACACCCTGGACGGATAGCATGCTTCACAGATTGCATGTTTTTCTATTACATTAGAGTATGCTGTCCGTCCGGGGCGATGTGACTTCCACTACAGAAATTCAGTTGAACACAGTTGCTTGCGGTATATTCACAGATGGTTTCTTCTTAGCTTTGTATAATAAAATTAAGACACTGTTCGTACCTTATTGTTTGATAAAATTGCATTTTCAAATAACGAATTCAATTTATCATCGAACAACCTTCAATATATTCAGTTTCATTATACTTGAATTTGATTTTCGAAAAACACAGACCCATTTTTTTCCAGAGAAAAGAAAATACTTTATTTTTTAATGCTGTTCAATGGATTTTGGAGTCGGATTAATTTTACTTCTGTACTATTGATTTATTTTGTTTATATATTTTGCCATTTGCATGGTTTATGAATCGAAAAATATCCTGTTTTCTGGACAATGTATGCATCATGGTTGTAATTGAGTTAAGAGCATAACAAGATTTTAAAAATGTTTTTTTTTCTTTCATAAATAGATTGAGAGGTATTTTTGAACAAAATATTGCGGTTGATGTATCAGTAAATGGTGCATTCAATTGGTGAATGGCACAGACCAAAAATATATGAAAAAATGCTGGGAGAGAGCGCAGCATTAAATGCGCTTGAATCCATTCAGTGTTTTATGTGACCAAATACAAACGACGGGATAGCACCTTGCCCACCAGCTTGCCATATTCACTGAAGTTATCGAAATCATCTTCGTCACTGTCCGTTCCCTCAGTTCCTTTATACTATAATTGGATGAAAATCAATTGAACAAAAAAATGAAACCCATTGAAAATGACTTCGCTTATCTCCATAAAATGAAAAAAAAATACCTCCTTATAGTCTCTGTACGTTAAACAGTATTTGTAATCAACAAGCAATCGCAAATGATTCAAATCAGTGGCCGGATTAAATTCGTTGAGATCACTGGCCTGCGGATCCAAATTAAAGCGCGAGTATTTCGATTCATCTAATAACTTGAGTATATCTACATTCAGAAGAAGAAAAACAAACGAGTTTAAAAAAAATTCCCCGTCTTAAAAAATTAAATGAAAAATGATTCGATAGTAACCATTTGACAAGAAGGGAAACAACAAATTTAAAACAAATAGAAAATTGAAAAAAAAATATATATATATATCTTTTTGAAAAACTAAACAACAAATTTTAAAAAATCAATTGAACAAAATATTGCGGTAAAAAATTGATGGAGCGACTAATTTACCATCATTGATCAGATGCCACGTATACGTCTCCGGGCATAATAAATACGACGGATGTAATTTTCCCTTGTATCGCATCTTCGGACAACTGTGTATGTAAAATCCCATATAGTATTCGCTTAACTCAGCTGTCGATTCATTCAATTCCCTCACAAACTGCACTTCACGCAATGTTCCGTAGGTTCCGAGCGTTAAAAAACTATACTCTATATGGGATAGAATCGATTTTTAATTGGTCTACTTTTGAGATTTTTTTTTTGAATGTTGAAATAAATTGAAAAAAAAAATATTCCACAGTGATATCATCACTTTTTTTTCTTCTGAGGCATAAATGAAATTGCAGGAGAAAAATGAAAGAAACTAGCTAATGCAAATTTTATTCTCTCACCTGGATCGTAGAAGAAATAAACGGAGCTCACGCATTTCGGTAGAATATCGATGACACCAACGGCAATCAGTTTGTCGTCGAGCCAATATTGTTGGTGAAACGAACCATATCCACATGTTGGCCCATCGTCTGGTGTCTCATGCTGTTTTGAAAATATAACAACAATTTCACTAATTCTATTCATGTAACACGAGTCTACCGTCAATCCTTTCATTTCTTTATCGCGGGAATAAGTACACAAGTCAGACGTGGGTGAACTTGAAATCCTTACTCAATGCATTTGTCAAATTCAGATTGAACTGGATCCAGACCATGATTGTAACGTTTAAAAATCCGAGGTTAAAGCCAAACCCACCTTTTTGCCCACGTCTGACACAAATGGATTGGGCGGAAACACACAAAATTCATCAGGAAAAAATAAAAACCGAAAAAAGCCAAAAACAAAACATAAGCAAGAAAAACAAAAAAAATATTGCTCACCTTAATGGGTGAAATGCATAGAAAATCTAGGAATTCGCTTAGATCATTTGGTGGATCGTGATGAATTTGTGTCTGATATTTGGTATACAATGCAAATTCAGTGCTTTGGGTGCGTTTGTATTCGTCGCTCTCGACATTGACCAGAATAAGCTAATGTGGTGTGCATTTGGCAAAAAGTGTGGAAAGCAACAACGAACAGGATTGATTCGAAATGCAAGTAAATGCGTCCCACCCCGCGACAGAGAGATGAAGAATGAAAGGAGAAAAAAAAACTTCGGTTAGATGGTTGAATAGTTGGATAGTAACCTGTAGTGGTGATCGAACTAAAAAATTTTCAAAGCTTTTGCGCGTAATTTTTTCGGGCGGATCTTTGTGAATGCCAATTTGATAGCGCCGATACAAGTTCAGAGCGGCTTCAGTGGAACCGGCATGCGATGGAACCAATTTTACCTGAAAATGAAATGTAATATGGACTCAGTTGACTTTTAAAAAGGGAAATGATTTGGTTTAGATTAGAAAAACGATTGGCAATACCTTCAATTTGTGTGCACCATCCGCAGGTATTTCATCGATCAACGATTTCAAATCTTTTTGGATATTTTTCGGCATTTTTTCCGAAACCGACGGCGTCACCACATTTGTATCCGTCGCCATGGTATTTGCTTTGGCCTGTTGTTTTTCGGCTTTGCGTTGTTGTCGCAGCAATTTCGCCTTCGGTTGTAGCGGTTTGGTCGGATCCGGTCCGGCCACCAAACCACGCTTATTTGACTCATTACTCGATTTTCTATTGCTACACGTTCCCGTATCACTTTTTTGTACCGATCCACCATCCGTATTGGCTGAACTGCTGCTGGTCGTTGCTTCGACTTTTGGACCATTTTCGGCCTTCTCAATAATATCTAGCACATTATCTATATCAATCGATACTTTGGGTTGATTCGAGGTTATCATTTTACTTTCGGCTAAGGCACTTGATTCGGTCGCTTCCGTTGGCTTCTGTTCTTCCCCATCCACTTTCATATCACAATCAGTGTTGTGATCAGTTTGAACATCATTGTCGCCATCACTTTTAATGCTTCGATTGTCGGCACCGCCGCCGCCGCCTTTTTGACCCGTTCGCAGATAGCTGTTCACCTTTTTGAGATTTTTTTTGTGCGATTTCGACAATTGAAATGTTTTGGCATCACATCTACGGGACGAATGAATGAACACAAAAAACAATTGTTGAAATTAAAATGGAGAAAATTGTTTAACAAAAAATGGTAGACATTGTCCACTGGACAATTTCAAATATCTTAAATATGTTCGTGAATAAATCGAAATTCATTCAATTTTGCGCTACCGAACTGGAGTCGATTTTCTCAAATTCGAAAGACACTCGTTTTTTCAAGTATTTTTTTTTCAATTTTACGGATTTTTCCAAATGAATCTTCTATAAAAAATCGACAAAATCTCCAAAACACCGTACACAATTTTGCATTCGAAAACAGCAAATTAAGTTTAAAAAAATTGAAGGTAAACATACTTGATGGTATAGCAGGGGCAACAAGTGATTGCGTTATTGGGTTTGTAGCAATACTGACCGGATCGTCGCCACCCTATTGAAAAAATGATCAACAAAAATGAGCATAAATCTAATGTACGAATGCGAAAGGTTGTTGGCATACAATTGATAAGAAGAAAGAACTATACCTCGGTCAATCAAATCCTGATAATCAGCAGCTGTCATACAATGGGCCCACATACCTATCGAAAGCGAAAAGTAAACAAACAAAAATAGCAAAGCACAATTATTCACAATGAGTTGTCACATTTTGTGTGTGTTTAGTTTGCGATGAATTTCAAATGCGACGTGGTACGATTGGTATTTTTACCGTGTGATTGGCTTGAGCTGGAATTAGAGCAATAACCGCAACGTGAATCATTTTGTGGGCCGTAATAATTAACAATAGTCACTTTACGTGACATCGTTCCAGTTTCTTACAATCGAAAAAATCAAATAGCAAACAAATGATCTGCCACTGTATCTAATCAGTGTTCGTTGTTTATATTTGCGATGACAATTAAAATCGATTATTTGGTTGAATTTTTTACACTCTCAACGAAACGGTGAAATATTTCAAGATTTTAGTTCCAAATAGTGCTGCTCGATTAGTGAAAATTCATGATTAAAACGCGGATATTTTCTCGTGACTAAATTAAAAATCTAAACAATAGACAATGCGTTGATATTTTCACTATGTACAGTCGTAAGATTGTTGGTTAACGCAAAGAAACATTAGCAAAAAATAGTTTTGGCCACTTCTATATGAAAACTAGAGTAAACAACTGTCACACAAAACGTCATCTTAGTACCGATTGTGAACACATTGAGTCACAACCCACACACTCATTCACGAACACACACACACACACACACACACACACACACACAAGTACACACCCGAATAAAAGCACCAATATTACTCATAACACTAAGTAATTCGTTCAGCTGTTTCATTTGATTTATTGACTTTGATTGCATTCCACTCAAAATGATAGTTGCAATGGCAAAACGAAGGGGGGCGAAACAAACGAATAGAAAAAAAAACACAAATTGCCAGTACTAATTGCCTTGACCACTGTTTACATTTTTTTTGCTCTGTGTGGCTCTATGCATGTTCTGTTCTTGAATTGAGCTGCATTAGAAATGCAGTGCTGTTTGAAGGGCACCGATTGTTGTCATTGCAACGTGTTTTTTTCTGCATCTACTTACCGTGTGAATATCGTTGTGAACATTGTTTGCAGTAGCCACATCGGGTTTGTGGACGGCCACCAAATCGATCAACAATTGTCGTTTTGGCACGACGATTCATGTTCACTTGAATTGACGAGAGGTCACTGGACTAGAAGTTCAAATTCCTTTGGTGTACTTGACAAATGTGCTGCTTGTTAAGAACTTGTTCTCACTGCTATCCAGCAGTAATGATGGCAATGAATCGAGAACGAAACATTCCATACACAAAATTCAAATGAAGCGAAAACCAACGGCATGCGTGCAACCAATTGCCGTCGTTTTCAATGTATTGATGATGGTTTCTTTTTATTTGGTGTAAGTGCGTGATCTGAATGACTGCCTATTTATACTCTCAACAACAACAGCTGAAGAGAAGAGAAACAAAATACTCGCAAGACCTCACGAAAGCAGTATGCCTAAATTTAATTGCACTTTACGCTAGATGGCGTAATCGATATTAAAACGCGCATTTGTTTGTATGGTTTTTTTTTTGTTGTTGTCTCAATATTCTTTCATTTTATTGTTAGTAATTTTTTTGTTGTATTTTCGCCTTAAAATATTTACAAGAACATTTTTTGTTGTGTGTGAATTTTCAATTTCATGCTCATTTTTTTTGTGGATGTTTCTATATCGCTCGTTCGCTACCTTTCTTTTGAATTTTCACCGTTTTTCATATCGGGCATTTAAATTCTACATCGCTAATTTTTATTCAAGATCAATCGAAACGGGAGACGGGAATAATGTTTCACGAAAACAGACGCTTTTTACGCGACGCCCCTTTTTGATCTCTCAAAATCCATTTTCATTACCATGTTTCATTTTTTCTCTCATTCGCCAAGCATTTTTTGTTTATTACAAAGTTTTCTTTTCTTACTTTTGTTTTTTTGTTAAGACTTACACTTATACACTAACGATTAGAAATTTTTCGACTTTTTCCATTTTTCATTCATTTTTGTCGATTCTTTCCTTCCATTTTGCTTCAGACTATTTTTTTGTGTCTCTTTCTCTTGGTTGAAATGATAAACGCGATTTTTGCACACAACGTTTTCCCTGTGTTTCCACACCTCGAAGTGTGATGTCCGTCCCCATTATTTTTTCTTCTTCTCCCATTTGCGTGTGTGTGCGTCTCAAAACGAATTTCGAAATTCGATTGATTAGCCTTAATTCCGTTGCTTAATCGAAACATTTTCCCAGAACAAACAAAAAAAAAAACAATTTACTAAATCTCTTGCCGAAATGCGAGCTTTCTTTTTTTTACAAATTCTTTACAAATATTCTTTTATGGATTATTACAATTGTTCTTGATTATTTGAAAAAAAAAATGCTTAAATTTACACAAATAACGAGCAAAATCTGTGCGATGAAACATTTTTAGTCAAATCGTGTGTATTTTTTTGGAGAGTTTGATTTTTGTTTTGTTTTGGTTTACGTGGAAACATTTTTTTCATCGAAATTATAATCTCTCTTTCGTCATTTTTGTCACTCAATCTCCACTCTGGAATCATATCCACATCGAAATTCATTTCATTGGTTCATATCAAATCGGGATGTGAAGAGGAGATTTCCTTTTAAATGTGAGCTCTTAGCTCGGATGAAATGATTCTTTTAATGGTAATAAATCATAATTATGAAATTTGCATTAAAATAAAATGCATTTTGTATTTAAAACCAAATCATTTTGGTAGCTACCAAGGTAGATGATCATTTTTGGCCAAACTTCTGGTACATGGTAAATAGATTGCAAAATGTTGGAGAAATAAAACGAAATTAGCTTACTAAGTGGTCATTCCGAAATTGAAACTAATCATGAATTCAAAAATCTTTGGAAAAATGTAGATTCGAAATTGAATCCTGAAAAAATTGACTTCAAATTAAAATCGAATTTAATTCAATCCCTTATGAAATTCGTTCGACTACGGTGACTCGATTTTAGTCACTTGATCAATTTTCTTCATTCAATTTATGTGTGACTAGTGATTGCATTCGCTAACTATTTTGGGAAATTTTGACTATATTTTGTGTGTACTATGTTTGAAATTCCAATCACTAGTCAGCCATGGTTCAATACATTTGGCTGACTAAACCGGTCAACTGGATTGAATTTGTTCAAAGTGGATTGAAATCGATTGGGATTCCAATCACAGTACGTACAAAAATCCAGTCAAAATGTTCCAAAATGACGGCTAACTAGTCAACAAGGGTTTTTGTCCAAACATCTGATTACCCATAAAAAATGTTCGAAGAAGAAATGTTTAACTGTTTTGGAAGTTTGGAAAAGGATTCCAAAAGGGAATCACCTAGGTAAATTTGGCCAATGTACTTGCAAATAGGCATTACAATGTCATTAAAAAGACATTCCAGCGAAAATCTATAGGAAATATACCAATTCGTTTGAATAGAGAAAAGTTTGAAAATAATTTGATGTTTAGGTTCGTACCTAAAAAAGACTGGATCATTTGGAAAACAAATAATTCCGAACATAAAATATTTCGATGGAAAAAATAATCTCCTTACAATTTATATCATCTAATATGGTTCACATGCCATCGATTTGGGCCATGTATGTCATAATAATTCGATTTTCACTTCATTTTTGTCAATAATATGTAAATTCTCTTGTCATTTTTCTGTTTCTTCCCATTCTAAATCATATTTTTCTTCGTTTTATTTCTTTTATCTTCTTTGCTGCAATCAGAACAGTGCGGCATTCTCAGTACGGTACTGAGTATGGCGCTTAGAAATTTCGCATGGCCTCCAGTCCAAATATAAAATTGAATTTTTGTGTGATTTTCCATTCTTTCATTCCATTTCCGATTGATTTTCGTTCTTCATCACCTCTTCATCTCCATCATCATCATCTTCATTATTGTAATATACTATTGTAATCTTGTAACTGTGTAATAAAAATGAAAAAAAAACATTGAAATCTATTGTCGCTTCTGGTTGATTTTCGGTTGTTGTTGTTGTTGTGGTTTTTTACTGCGAATTCGGTTGCTATATGTATTCGCGCAATCGATTTTTCTTTTCGCAGTTGAAAAGAGAAAAAAATTGTGTCCAATAAATGATTTCCATTCATTTGCTATGCGGAATAAAATTGTGTAACATTGTACAAACAACAGGATTTAGTTTGGTCTATTAAAATTGTAATTAATATGTCTATGTATTGTAATTAGTATTTTTCTTGTCTATGGAAAAAAAACGGATTGTTTTTTTTTTATTTAAATCTCTGTTTAAAAAAAAGGGGTTGTTGTTGTTGTTTAGGCAAATTGGGGCTATCTCAATTACTGCTGTATTTGTTTTTTTGGGCTAGCAATTTGGTTCTCTATAACTCTATTTTTATTTGTTTAAATCCCATTTCATCTCTCATTCGGTGCTATGGTTTTTGTTTCTCTGTGTGTGTTTTTTAATCAAAAAATAACAACGTGTTTCTTGATTCTTCATTTCATATAAATAACAAACTGTTTCTTTATGCTCTATTTGTGTGTATTTCTTGTTCTCTCTTATTTATGCAATTGTACCGATATTAAAAATCTGGCTGTAACAACGGAATCTTGCAGGACAGACAACAGAACGATTACAGAATTCAACAATGAAATGGGGAAAAAATCGTTTAAGATATTGCGGGCACTATGAGTCTCTGTGTGTATGTATGTGTATATTGACGGAATTGATTTATTTCTATCTCTTTGTTCGTTCGTTGAGTGGAGGGCAAGACAAGCCATTTTATTTGCCTCTTTGTGAGGGAATGAAATAGCCAATGTTGCACCCTTGCAACGACACTATATTTAAGTGTTAAGTGAAAAGCAATGATTTGTCAATAAAATACGGTTTTAAAAACATTGTTTAAATAATATTCTGTTGCATGAAATCTATGGTACAAACAAAAAGCAATAAGGCTTCTTCTCTCTATTGGAAATGTGTTTGTTTAAAGTTGATGTGAATTGACTGAAGGAAAAAACACAAAATGATATGATGCGATCGATCGGGTGTGTAACTGTCTTGTGTTGTATGTATATAATTAGAATTGTCTTAGCTATTGTGTGTTTTGCAAATTGTTGCTGTTGTTGTTCTTGTTCTGGTTGTTGATTGATGATGATGTGTGTGAAACATCATTTTGACATAAAAAAATATTCGTACAAAAATTCTTCTTAATTATGTGTTGCAATTGTAAAATTGTTTTGCTTCTGTCCATCTCTGTCTTTCTCTCTTCTAATTCAGTAATATGTAATAATTGGTATAGTCGGTTCTGTACTATTTGCTCTCTTCTTCTTCTTCGGTTTGGTTTTATTATATAAAAAACTCTTTGTTTTATGGATTTGAATTTTCATTGGAGCGAATCAAATTTGTAGGAAGTCAAAGCGATTGGGATCGAAAACCAGGCGAATCGAAAGCCATTGGAGTCGAAAGTCTTTAGAATCAAAAACCTTCAGTTTCGAACTCGAAGCAATTATCGAATTGGATTGAGATCATTGAAATCAGAAAAAAAAAATTGAAGAAGAAAGGAAATTGTCTCAACCCTTTTTCTACCAAGCGTGCTTTATTGCATAACAAAATGTTTGATTTTTTGAGCACTTGGTAGAATTTTTTTTCGAAACAATAAGTGTTGGAGAAGGCCCAATTGATGATTGCCAACTGTATAATAACTGATTTAATTCGAATAATTGCTTGAAAATGTGGGCAAAGAATCTCAACCATGTTCATTTGCATTGGTAACGAAGATTCAACGTGAGTTTTAAAGGATATTTTTCTTTATTTCTTTTTTTCTTCGCCTTTCTTTGCTTTTCATTACATTTTTCATAAGTGAACTTCCAATCAATGACGACAAACAAGACGAAAGAATTCACAGAAGCAGGTTGTCGATAGAAAAAAATCCAATCATCTGCCTATGATCTCCATACCAAATATGATTCGCGCCAACGAATTGATGCGTATGTACTTTGCGAGTGTGAGTTTAATTGTAAAAAATAGCACCACTTTGTACATTCATTTGCATTTGTATGTGTTAAAATGTGTTGAAAAATGAAAAATTCCTTTGCTGATAAAAAGAATTTGGTTTTGTTTCTGTTTTTTTTTGCTATGGATCATGCAAACATCAAGAATGCTCCGAAGCCGAAATGAGTTTCATGTGCAAAAAGGAAGGTTTGAACGAGAAACAGTTTGCATGGTCATTGTATTAATTTTGTTTTTTTTTTGCGTTTTATGATTTTGGGATTTGTTTCTTTTTTTTGTCGTGTCTTGTTTAGTCAACAAAAAAAATGTGTTAAACAAGCGCATTCATTGGTGGGGAGTGTTAAAATTGGGGTTGGTTTCTTTTTTGATGTTTTTGTTTCGTTTTGTTATGTTATTATTAAATCGCTAGCCCAAATGAAAACGAAAATAAAAAACTATTGTTCAAATTGTATCGTGTTGTTGTGTGTTTTTCATATTTCCTGTTTATGATTTGCTGTATTTGCATGTGTCTATTTATAAATGTAATAACAAAAATTCGATCTGTAAAATGAACGCTGATAAATTGCTGTAGTTTTTTTTTCTTTATGTATCTTCTCATCTCTCGTTTTGTTGTTTTACTTGTCAACTTCGCTTTCTCTTCATGTTCCTGTTCATTCATCATCTTGTGTTAAATTCAATTTCATAAATAGCTAGATTAAGCTAGGCACTCTCGTTCCGTTTTTTTTTTCTTTAAACACTACATTTTTGGGGCTGTGTTTGTTCTCTTCTTCCTATCTATCTATCTCTCTCTCTCTCTCTCTCTCTCTCTCTCTCTCTCTCTCTCTCTCTCTGGTTTGGTTTCGCATTTCTATTCCATCGTCGAATCGCTATCTCTTTCGTATTGTCTTCCTCGCCGTCCACATCATCATATTTCTCATTCGTTAATTCATACGATTATACAATATTGAAGTAAACACTCTATAAAATTGTTATTCCACGTAATAGCTATTTTGTGTGAGTGTGTTTTAAAAATCGCTTGCTCTTAATTTACTGCCGATTATTGCATTTGAAAAAAGAAATCAATTCAAATTGAAACAAACATGTGAAAGAAATGTAAAATGCTACTGAATCTGCGGCTATTGGACACTGTGCGCACGATTTTTGCCGGCATTATTTCAGACAAACCGCTGAAACAACCCGGATTTGATCTCGATTGACCTTTTTTTTCGAAAAGTACCACTTTCGCCGTTGGACAATCAGCAGAACCATTTTTCATTCGTGTTCATTCGGAGAACGATTTCGCTCCACTTTTTCTTACTTACGTTACTGCTTTGGGGGAAGAATTTTCGATTTTGGTCCACATCCACAAACGAAAGAGAAAAAATCATGAAAAATCATAGAAATCGAAAAAAAAACAACTTCAGCGAAATAAAACAAAAAGAAGAAAGAAATCAAGAAAAATAAAAATTGAGAAAAAAAAGAGGGCTAAAAATTCATTATTGAATATATTAAAATCATTTTTGTTATCTGAATCGATTATGAGTGCGTGCTAAACTAAATCTAATACGTGTATTACAATATTTTTCTTTCTGTTGCTGCTAAATTTATCTAAAACAAAAATTGAATCAAATAAAATGCATTTCATTCGATCTGCTTCTTTGTGTCCTCGTGACTATTGCCTTCGGTTCTGTTAGCAGCGCGCATTGCATTGCACAATTAAAAACAAAACAAAAACACGCATCGTTTTCCACACACAATTGACAGCTTTTTTTTCGTACGCGTTGATGCATGCTTGCGTGTAGTTATTTGCTTATATGTTTAATTAAAAATGAAATCTTTATCTCTCTCTCTCTCTCTCTCTCTCTTTCTCTCTTTATATTAATCGATCTAAAAAGTTTCGATCGAATTTCTTTGCTCTTTCTATTTCCCTCCATCTCTCTCTTTCTAAATATCAATAATAGAACAAAAAATCACAATTTAATTTTATAAAATTGATAAAATCGATTACAAATTTGCCATCGTACAGACAAAAGGAGCAGAAGTAAATTCAAATGTTTTATTAAAGAAAAAAAAATCAACAAAAATAGTTTTTTTTTTCTAAAAAAAAAAAATTTCAAATTTAAAATAAAAAAATCACTTTGGGGGGGAGAAGGAGATAAAGGAAATGCACATCATCTAAGAAGTAAAATATAAAAGAAAACATATTCTCTTCTAAATGATTATTTCGTTTACGGTGGAATTGCAGCTTAAAAACGGGAGACAAAAAAAAAGAACTTGATGAGCATGACTAACTTAAAATTTCCGATCGCTAAAAATCTTGGTTTCATTCTTACGAGCTAAAGAAATTCGTTTAAATAGTTCCCAATTCAGTTGAATATACGGTTCAGTTGCTTCACGATTCTTGTTCGCACCTAAGCGACTGTTATTTTTTTTGCACACGAGATGAATATGTATAAAAGAGAATAAAAAGATAGAATACCCTAAAAAAAGCCAACGTCCAAGTGAAATTGGTGTTTGATATTCTGATTGCTAATTATGACTAAAAAATTCGGTATTTTAACAACAAAAAGAAACTTAACTACGATTAAAAGAAATGCGTGTCATCTGTTCACAAGACAAATATGAAAAAAAAAAGTCGCTTTCGATCAAAATTCAAGCCAAAACAGAATCATCTGATTGCGATTTCTGATCAGCACACTCTCCGCGCTGTGGCCACCCTCTATGTCTATTCCTATATAATTGGCATATTCACTTGTGTGTCGTTTTCGGTTGCAATCTAACAGTCTTACTAACTTAAGTTGACGACTCATTGAAACAAAACAAAAATGTCCAGGAAATAAAACGAATTCCAAATATATGTATATAAAAATTTCATAATGAAATGCACCACGGTAAAAAAAAAGTTCGATTTAATTAAGACTGAAAATAAAGGCGAAACGAAATTCTATACGATTTCTCAATTGGCAAGAGCTGCCTGTCGAACCGAAAAAAATCACAAACTTAGCTAATAAGTGCAGAAAAAAAGCAAACAAATCTTAGATTTTTCTCTTTGTTTGTCTCGCATTCATATTCCGAATGGCACCGATCTAGCCACTGTATCACAATATTCCATACAATTCGCACACATATTCCCTTTTTCGCTTCGTTCTGTTTAAAAGTTAGCTCTCGTATTTCATTTTTCTGGATCGTATGGATTTGCAAATGGAAACAAACTACAAATTAACACATATACGTTTCGCTTCAGCGTTTTTTGCACCGACCTTTTTCTTTCCCTCGCTATCTCTCGCTCTCTCTCTCTCTCTCTCTCTCTCTCTCTATTTCTCTCTGTGTCCCTATTTCTCGCCCTGCATTTTCTAATATGGCAATTGTATCATTTAATATTGGGTTTTATTGCACTCATAAATGAAAATTCGCATTTTTTTTTGTGTCACGAATACAAGAAAAAAAAAACGGAAGAGGAAACAAAAATATGGCAACACGTTTTCTTTCGTTTTACTTGTCTAAATGAATTACGCGCGATTTGAATTAAAAATGGCTATAATATACAGTAATTTCATCTTGGGTGGTGATGGGGGATCGGGGAAGACAATTACAACTAAAACACATATCATGTGGAAATGGCCAGCACGACGTAGATCATTTTTTCCTTTGTTTTTCGGTTGAAACGTTTGCTTACTTCATTTTGTGTCGACACCAACGAAAGCACACACCTCGTGTATGTGTGAAGAACTGCGATTTTTTTTGATGTTGCTTAGTGTGAAACGTACTTTGAAAACATTAAGCTATTCTTTCGTTTTAATTGAATTTAACGGAAAAAGAATGAAATCAAAATTTCTCGTTGAGAAACAAACATTTTCAAGCGCGTCCATTCAATGAATTGCGATTTTGTGTGTGTGTGTGTGTTTATATTTCTCTCTCTCTCTCTCTCTCTTTCTCTTTCCTTTCTGTTTTTTCTTCTCTCCCCATCTGTATAGATTTCTATTATTATATTGATCATTTTAAGAGCGTATTAATATAAAGAACATCTACATCTAAATATTGTTGCATGATTTTCTAATGAAACTTGTAGTAGATCCGCATCATTTCACATCAACTCTTTTTTTTCTCTTTTCATTTATGTGTGTTTGTCTGTGTATTTTTCATCTGTTTTCTCAACTGTTTATACTCTCCTCGGTATATACGACACATAACCAGATATTTCATCCGTTTTTGTTGTTGCTTTTTTTGTTTTGGTGGCTTTTGTAATTCAATTTGATGCATGGATGCATAGTATTTATCACGGCATGTGCTGCGGAGCAAATGTTGTATGTCACTGCGCAACGGCTGGCGGTTGAATTGCTGAGGATGTCGCTGTCGAAGTATTGGCATTAGGTACCTGTGAAAGAAAATTATCGTTAAAATACCACACGAAACTATAAACAAATTGTCAACACTTTTGGATCAAACTGAAATTGTTGACACTTTGTTGAGCGGAATTTGGTATAAAAGTGATTTCCAATGGAAAAAGCAACGGAAAGAATGAGAGGAAGCTCTCTTTAACTTTTAAGTTTATTTCATTTTGTACATTTTTTGAGAAAAAAAAATGAAATTGAACGAAGAAAAATTAAATTTTTACAAAATTACCGATGAATTGTTCGTCGTTCCAACGCTGCTGCTGTGTGCCTGTTGCTGAGCGCCAAATTGATTGCCAAACGGCGGGGCATAGCATTGCGGGAAGTAGAGTTCATGTTTGATCGATGGATTCATGCGTGGTATTAAATTGTTCTGTTTGTCCATTGACAGTTGGAACGGTGTTTTTGTGCCGTCAATGGGTGCTGGCATCGAAACGGCTGCAGCGGCCGCCGCATTTACAGCAGCCGCAGCGGCTGCATTATTCATTTGATTTCGACGCGATTTGGATGAATGTGGATTCATATGGTTGTCTATGTGCTTTTTGACATCTGGCTCTGTTGCAAAGCGTCGCCTACAGTTGGGCATCGGGCAGCAGAACGGACGATCACCCTTCTCGAAATTGAAATGGGAAAAAACAGATATTTGATTTGTATTTTCAATCGAATCATAATGAGCGTTAAATGCGCGGTTGAATGTTCGAGACGGCTTTGAAAACAACTACCTGGTGAGTCCTGGTGTGCTGATCGAGGATTGCCTTCTGCCGAAAATCTTTGCCACATTGGCCACATTTGTATGGTTTCTCGCCAGTGTGGATACGTATGTGCTGCGCATGATGACATTTCGATTGACATTTAGTTTATTTTAAATTTTGGGTTAAATTTAAAAAAAAACCAACAAAAAAAAACAATCGAACGTATTTTACCTGATTCAAAATGGTTCTCTGTCGGAAGAAGCGCGGACAATATATGCATCCGTATCTAAGAGGCGATGAAGAATACATTAGGCAAATAGAAATCAATTATTGCATCCATTTTGCGCGATAAAATCAGCATGAAGAAAGGCTTGACTTACGGTTTCTCATTTGTGTGTATTCGTAAATGTTGTGTCAGATGGGATTGCTGTCGGAATCGTTTGCCACATTCAGGACAGGGGTACCTACAATAGCGAAGCATTGCAATTTGCCCAAAACAAAAAAACCGAAAGAAATGTGTGAAAATTGGCGAAAAAAACACGATGAAAAAGCAGGAAAGAGGTAAAGTGGATACGTACGGCCTCGATTCAATGTGAATGCAACCGTGCTGCAGAAGCGTACTCTTTTGTTTGAATTCTTTTTGGCAAATGGGACAGCGTACGTATAATGGCATGCCAGCATTTCGACCCTGTTGCAATACATCGGGCAGCATTCCCTTTTGGCCCGGTTTTAAATACTGCAACGAACCCAAATTGCCGCCAAACACCGAATGATTGTTGCCCTTTGCATCTTTGAAATAGGCAGGATACTGTAGACCGGCACCGGCACCACCTTGAATAGAAAAACATGCTCTTGATTCGGCCGTATCGTGAGTGCTATCGTCGTAGGCATAACCATTATTTTCGTGTGTTTTTTTATTATGTTTGTCTTTGTGCTGCACATCATTGCCATTGTTTGCATTATTTTGTTCATTGTGTGCCGTGTGCGATGGCAATGGTTTCGTTTCACCATCGTCACCATCATGGCAATCACCGGGAAATGGCAAATCGAATGGCCACAGTGTTGCATGTGTTCCACTGTACCGCTTAAACACAAGATGTGGCGAAATGTCTGTAAAAATGTTCGGGCAGAAACAAAAAAAAAACACAAAAAATTCTTTGGTTAGGCTCAGACGATCAGCCAGTAAGTGAGAAAATATATCACAATTTTGGTTCTGTTTTTTTTTCTTTCTCATTAAACGGCTATTTCTAGGTATATTTCAATCGAATTAAATCAACAAAAATTTTCCGTGATAAACTTTTGATTGAGAATTTTTCTCGTGGGGGAAGGGAGTTTTTTTGGTCGATTATGGTGTTGAATTTGAATTGAATGGAGTCTTTTTTCTAATGGAATATTCGGGTCTTTTTTATCAGACAGATACTTTTCATATCTTTTTTTTTGCATATCAGCTCTTGGAAAAATGGAGCGAAATTCCATCTACGGTGGTCACACAAGAGAGAACGTATTCGCGCGCTGAACAGAGGAATAATTGAAGAACAGAAAGCATTTACCAAAAAATACGTGCGCAAACGAAATGAATGATTGTGAATTGTGTTATGGATCAATATGTGGATATGATCACGATTTTGCAAACGATTCGCATTTGCGAAGTGAAAATACGGAAAGTGAGTTAAATTGAAAAAAAAATGTGTTGTAAACTGATGCAAATTTGATCAGAGACGTTGTTCATGAAGAATATATAGGTGAAAATAAGTGATGGGAACTTCGTTTTTTAGTGACTCTGAATTGATCTTCAAGCTTTGAGCTGCGGCCAAACTTTTCACTTTAGATCGTTAAATGGAAGTCAAAGAAATCTTAATCTCTTTTTCAGAAATTCGTTGTGAAATCCAAAAGTAAATCTAAAAAATCAATATCAAGCCAATTTGAGGAATTTAAAGGTTGAAAACGACGTGTATAAGTGAAAATAGTGTATTGAGAATTTCGAGATAGAAAAATTCTGAATCGTTTGGCTTCGAACAGAAAAAAAGTTGGTTCATTTTCAGGAAAACGTCTAAAAACACTGTTTGGTTCTCTCTCGTTGTCATTCGTTTTTTTTTTTCTTCTCTCATCGCTATTTTTTTTTGGTCACAAACAATCAGATCAAATCAACAACAGAAAGTGTAAAAGTAGCGGTCAATAACTGTGTTGCTCGCCTTGATGCGTTCGCACATGCTGATTGAGGATTGCTTTCTGGCGAAAGTGTTTGCCGCACTCGTGACACGTAAACGGCTTCTCACCCGAGTGGATGCGTAGATGCTGATTTAAAATTGCACGTTGTCGAAAGCTTCGGGGACAATACGCACACGAATATGGTTTTTCGTTCGCATGAATCCGAAGATGTTGAGTCAAATGGCTTTGTTGACGGAATCGTTTCCCACACTCCGGGCATCCGTATGGACGTGTATCGGTGTGGATGCGCTCATGCTGCAGCAGCGTGCTCTTTTGTTTGAAGTCTTTTCCGCAGGTCAGGCATTTGAATAGCCGCAAATCGGAGCCTTTGGATTTGATGGAACCGGGCGACGGTGATGTTTGATGCATATTATGGCCGGGCAATAGATCGGGTATGCCTTGATTATATTGTTCAAGCGCCTGTTGAGCTTGCTCCATACTCAGACCGGGCAACGGTTTGTTCAAGTAATGTAAGGGCGGAAATCCGTGCGGCGCCAACATTGCTTGGCCAGGATGCCGATAATAGTTGAGCTCGGCTTGTGACGCATCAAAGCATTGAACTCCATCGCTGCAATGGGAAAACATAAAACGAGAAAGAAAGAAAACCAAAACAAAAAAAAGGTTAGTGAATCCATTTGGACACAAGATAAAACCTACAGAACACTCATGGCAACAATTTGTATCGTCAACAAACGCCCACATGCACGCACGCACGCTCGCACAAACCATGAACATTTTCGCCGAAAATGTGCGATTCATACAAATTTACAATCGCATCGTGTGTCTAGTGTCATTCAGGCGATTGAGACGACGATCATTGTTGTGTTGTACATTCTGTAAGTTCAATGAAATCGAAACAAACGAAAGAGATTGAGAGTGAGAGAGAAAAATGTGGGCATTGCGTTTTTTTCTTTTACTTTCGAATTGGTTGACTGTTTGACGTGTTGCTTTGCTGTTGGCTATTCTGTTGATTTTGATCGGCGGACATATCGATATTTTGTTCGGGCGAAGATTGTTGGTTTGATTGTTGTTGCTGCTGCTGCTGTTGGCCGTTTTGTGTAACATTTTGGTTCTGATGCTGCTGATGCAACGAGTTCACCTGAACGAAAAAAAAAATTGTTCAAACGAAATTTTGTTCTTCATTATTATCGAACAATTCAAATTGTAAGAGCAAAGAACAAAATAAGCCGAAAAAGATTCAAGTGAATCTACATTGCATTTAATAAGTTGGATCAAAATGAAAGGGAAATCGAGATTAATAGGAGTCAATCCACGAAAAAAGACAACCCATCTCCCGCCGAAAATCAGTTCTTCTATACTTGAACAGAATTGTTGGAAAAGCCAAAAACCGAAAATGTAACGAACCTGATTTATGGCGACATCTTCGTCCATATCTTGATTGGCATTGGTTTGTTGTGGGTGTGCAGCGGCTGCAGCGGCGGCGGCGGCAGCAGCAGCGACTGCTGGTGACGGTAAATTACGATGACTACTTTCGTTTTGTTGCTGTTGTTGCGATTCGTCCCTCGGGCTAGTTGGTGGTGCCGTGTGCTGTGGCGGTAGCTGTTGATGCTGATTATTGCTGTAGATCGGGTTTGTTTTGAGACGAAAGAGAGAAACATTTCTTTTTGTCAGTGAATGCATATAAAGTTCAATGGCAATTTGAAGGAAAACGATATGTGTGTCGTATTAAATGTTAATTGTTCTGATGGATGTTTCTTTTTGTGTGTATGTGTGTTGGGTTTAGGAAAAAAAAATCAAACCGAAAGAAAAATAGAAAATGAAGCTGAATCAAAATGAAATTAATCCAAAATATAATGAAAGGAAAATAATACTCAAAACAATAGATTTATGTGTGGGTTCATGACACAAGTCAAAAATTGATCATACATTTTATCTATGTTTTTGATCTGATATCTTTGTGTTTGGTTGTGTGTGATTTTTGTTTTACATTCTAAGATATTCAAAAAACATCGATTGGTTATTTGAGTTGCTGGAGGGAGGATCGAATGCGGTTATAATCTTTTTTTTGTTTTTTTTTCTGTTTTTGGCTTGGTGTTTTCACTTACTGGCTTTGATGTGGATACATATCTGCGCTCCATTGTCCCGATGATGAGGTTAACGCATTGCGTTCGGCCGCCGCCTCTTGTGAATCTTTATAGAGAACGTATGGCGCAGTATCTTGTGAAATACAATACATAATTTGCCGGGGCACCTTTAGGCCGGCCGCTAGGCATGCGGCAAACGAGGCAGAAAAATTTATTGCCATCTTGCCGGCTTTGCTCTTGTTTTTTTTTCTTCTTCTAAATGTGCTCAATCAATATTCGTTTTCTTTTTTCTCGGGTAAGTGTGTGTTTGCGTGTGCTTTAAGATTCTTGCTCTGTGTGTTTCTTTTCTTTTGGTTTCTCTTCATAAAACTTGTACTTAGATTAATGTTTGTGTATTGGCGCCAAATAATTCTTTTGTTTTGATAAGCCGTTCGTGTTTCTCTTCTCTCTCTCTCTCTCTCTCTCTCTCTCTCTCTCTTTCTGTTTATATATATAGATTGTTCAGTGTTTTAGTCAGCAGCAATAGAGCGTCATACACTGGATGCACTGCATTGTATTGTTGTGAGAGCGATTTGTTTCTATCCACCCACCCATGGGCATTGTTTCGCATAAGACAATTTTAATCAACAAAGTGAACAAGTTTTGATGCCCTCTGGCAAGACAAACACACACAATGAACGAGCACTGATCTTGCGCTGCATACACACACACACACCGAGAGAAGGAGCGAACAAATTTAGTTTCAAATTGATACTCTCTGCGTATTTTCTTCTCTTTTTTTCATAGATGTTGATATGTGATGGGGTGGTGGCACGGTTGGCCGAGTGAATGAGAGAGAAATGTTCGTTGGCTAGAGTTTATTATTTGTATTGCATATAATCGCTGTAGTGGGTGCACGCGCGCGCGTTTCTTTTGAATAAACAGAAAATTGGTATAAATTCGTGGTTCGGGTTTTTTACGCGCGCGTTTCAAAAGAAGATGTCGCCGTGTCACTGTCGACGACGGATGGACCGATGACGACACGGACGACGACGAATGAGATGATGTATTGCAGCGATTTAGTTTTGCTTGTATTTTATGCGTTTTTTTTTCTTTTCGTTTTTCTATTTATCGTTGTATCGAATGTACAGACGCAATGCAATTCTGTTGATTTTTGCTGCGCTTTATGCATATGCTAATATTCATGCTTTTATCGTCGATAGGCCAGTTCGGATTGAGTGTGACTGAGTGTGTATTGTTTTCTTCCGTCTGCAATCAAATTTAAATCAACAAATAAATTTCAATTAGTAAATTGTTACGACAAAAAAAAAAGGTTCATTTATTTATATAAGCTATACACAGAGAGAGTGTGAGAGAGAGAGAAAGAGCAAGAGACAGATAGAGAAGTCGATCGAAAATGAGAAGGAAATAGAGTGTGTATTCTAAGAGATGTAAACAACACATTCCAGTGGATTCATTGAACTTTGGTTGAATAGGGAAGAAAGGTGTTGTGAAATGTTTATGCGCTTATGAGGAGCTTTTTTGTTGTCTATTTCGAACAGAGGATCCATTTTTTTTCTATCACAAACGCATACTATCAAACTCATCATCATCTAATACAACAATGGAAAAAAAAGAACCACGTTCGTGTGTTGAAATATCATGCACGCACCGAGTCTATATTCTGCGAATTGTGCTCGGAATAACCGACATTGAATTACAAAGTGAAAACACACCGTTCGGCTAAATCAATGCACGTTCTTGTCGCTTTGACATTATGCAGATCGTGTAAAATTTCTCTACGATTCGTGATACGGCTATATGTTCACTTCATTCATGCACCATAAAACAGCAAAACCAGAAAAGAAATGCGGCAAAGTGCAATGAATTCTGTGACGCATTTAGAATTTTAGAAAGCGTGGAATTTCTTTTCGTGAGCGATCATTTTCGCGTTCGAACCGAAAAAAAGTCGAGATTAAGTTAGAGATGATTTTCGGTTTTTTTTTGTTGCTGTCGAGAGCAAAGAGAGGAAGAGCTAAGAATAATATCGCTCAATACTGACACATAACAAGTGAGCACGAGCTTACAACCAATCAACCAAAAAAAATGCATTCAGCCAAAGTGCGAATTGCGCGAATTCTAACAACATGAAATATGGGCAAAGATTGAGAAAAAGACGTTGACGAATCCGCACTTCATTTCTGCTTCTTTGACTTCGCAGTTTCGCACTCTCTCTCTTCCGCTTGCATTCACACAAAGTACGATGACGATAAATCCACAGAAAACGCAAAAACCAACAGCAACAGTAACACAAAATAGAGGGAAAATAAAAGAAGAACGCAAAATAACGACAGAGAATCATTTATATTTATAGGTATAGACGAATGACAAGCGAGAGCAAGCACATATTGCACATTATTTATAAAATAAAAACGGAATGGAAAAGACAAAATACAAAATGCTCTATGTAGTATATAAAACAGAGACGGATACAGAGAACTAGAGGGAGGGAGAGAGCGCGAGAAATGCTCCTCGGAGTCATTGTATGGAAGGCGAATACACGGGCCAGGCCAGGCCAGGCCAGGCCAGATATAGAAAAGAAGAAAAATGAAGAGCCAACACAGAACCAACGCAAAAACGACGACGACGACGACGACGACAACGACAACAACGACAACAGAGAAGAAGAAGAAGAAGAATGAACGAACGAAATGAAATAGTCGGTCGCATTGTGTGTGCAATTTTGCAATGCATTCAATTCATGCGATGTTACAAATAATATTATTCATTCGCACAAAACAATACACATATATCACACAGAACAACATCATGTGGAGAAAGCGAGGGAGCGAGCGATTAAGAGACAGAGTGAAAGAGAAAGAGAGCAAATGCAAACGGAGCGCGCGCGTAGCTCGAAGTATATTTATACTGTCGCGTTTTCGCGCGATTTTCGCCTGTTGTTGTCGTTGCAGCCACCGCCGCCGTCGTTGTTGTTGTTGTTGTTGTCGATTGCACATAGAGCGAGAGAGAGAGAGAGAGAGAGCGATTGTGTGTATATGCTGGTGTGGTTGCACTGAATGGATATAGAGGGAATATTCGCTTCGGTCGTTCGGCGTTCGTTGTGTGTTTTTTTTATAATTATTTGAATAAGAGTGAGTCAATGAACTCGATGACTCTCAGTGCTCAGTAGTTTGGTGTGTGTGTGCGCCAGAGTGCGCGCATTTGCGCTCACGCTCATTGCACGCGCCGTGTTCTTTTCCTCCCTCACGCCGCCACCGTATACCGCCCAAACACAACACACCAAAATGAATCGTTCACAATTCGCCCATAGTATGAGACATAAAATCCATATAAACATTGTTATTCGTTTGAGCCGCTCTCTCTCTCTCTCTCCCCCCCCTCGTTCGCCGCGGTCTGTTTTTCGTTCTAGTTGTTTTTTCATTTTAAATTTTATTTTTCGCGTTTGTTTGTTTGTTCGTTTGAACTTTCCAATCGAACGCACGATGTGCAAAACACACTATTTAAGAATATATACCTCGGTTGCATTTTGCGAAATTTCGTGAGCGAAGCGAGCGAGCGAACTCGCGCACCCGATTACTCTATGAATGCAATCCATAAAACATGATCCTGTGTGTTTATATTTATTCTGCTTGCTAGTCTTTGTGCTCGCGAATCGACTCTTTCTCTTTTGTCGACGGTGTTTTTATTGTTGCCTTTTGCTCGTTTTCATTCCTTTTGATATTTTCTATTTTGACGTCTGTTGTTATTGTTGCTGTTGCGTTGAATGTTTTTCCTTTTTGTTATTTTTTTTTCTCTTCTTTTCGTTTGGGGTCGCTTCATTCCCATTTTTAGTTGTTATTTAGCTAGCGCTCAATGGAAATATATCGCGTTGATAATATCGAGTTGAGCGCACTTATAAATTTACATACATCAAATTTATTGACTCGATGCTGTTTTAAAATGTGCAATATGTGTTCGAAGTTGTCGGAATCCAGAGAGAGAGAGAGAGAGAGAGAGAGAAAGCGTGTGCGCTCGTGAGCTCAGCTAAAACGCCTCTCTCTCTCTCTCTCTCTTATTCTTGCTCGTTCCTCCTGTCGACATCCATTCAATCCATTCATCTTGTAGCCGCATAATTCATGCATTCTCGCCAAAGCGTTTACTCTTTGTTTTAATTATACGATTAGACATCCCGAGTGATTCTCTTTCACTCGATGCCATACATCAAATGTGTTAAAATCCATTGAAAACTAGTTGAAAATTCGTTGTTTTTGCGTCGTAAAACTTTTGCTACTCAAAGCAAACATGGTGAAGCAGGGAGTTAGCCCTGTTCGCTTTACCGAAATGGTATCAAATCGTACACGCACACCTCCAATTCGCATCTCGACATAAAACATAGGAGTTTCTCCGCAGTCATTCCATTTATTATCGCCTTTGGATGATAAAACACTTACACACGACCAGAAGCGCGCACGTTTTATCAATGAAAACATTAGATAAGCGTTCAATGGCTGTGATTTCTTTTTAAACTCGCTCTTTTTTTCTCCGTCTTGACGACAAACTTTTCTCCATTCTTTTTCGGTGCTGCTGCTGCTGCTGCTCAACCTTTGAAAGTCATGTCGGTTTTCAACGATGCTCTTTGGCTTCGCATGAAAAATGGATATGGCTGCCGAAAAGAAATCATGCACACCAAATAGCTCATGTTTTACACAATGCAAACATTCTAAATTTAGACTCGAAATGGGTGTTCTTTAAGCTGGCAAACGATTCTAAGCGCATTTGCACACAAGCCATTGCAACAAGAACGAATTTGTTTGGTTGGATTTTGGTTGCCGTCTTTTTCATTTTCTATTTCATCCGCATGATTAATGCATCTGCCAAGAAGTACACTTTTAGAACAACACGAATGAAATTGCGCTCGACTTTCGTTGTCAAGAGACTTAGAAAAGAACGATGAAACAAGATAAATCGATGTATGGATGAAGATTTTGCATGGCCTATTCGTGTGCGGTGTGAACACAGCGACTTAGGTTCAAAGAACTTTTGACGAATTTTTGAAATCGAAATTGTTTTTTTTTCAACAACTTTTCTTTGCGATTTTTTTTTACACATATTCCCTGTCCCTCGTTCGCTCGTTTTTCTGGTGCATCTAGAAAATAACGAATTTTATCCAAGTTTATTTTTTACCATCAATTCTTTCTCATGAAAATTGATCCATGTCAATGGTTTTTTTTTTTTAATTTATTCGTCGATCGAAGTCGATTTTTCTATGTCAATTTTCGCTCTTTTTATTTGCCGTGTTTTCAATCGGAATTACCACTGTTTTCTTCAACGAAGAATTTCCACGTTTTCCCTCTCTTTCCTTATTGTCTTTCTCTTCACTAATTTTTCGCTTTCTCTCGATCGTCTCTCCTTTTATTAAACATTTTTTGAGAATTTTTCTTTTATTTCAATATAAGTTCTTCTCATCGAAGTTGACTTTTAATCATGCGGAATTAGAATGCCGCGAACAGATTTTTGGAAAGGGTTGATGTTTGAAGAATTGGAATCTTACCAGGATTTAGTTGCAATCAAAACCGGAGTTGCATATACAAATATATGCGAATCCTCGTTCCAGCGGACGCATACATCCTTTTTTTTATTTTCAAAAAAAAAAACAATCTTTATCAAAAGGGTCGTTGCATAGTTGGCTCAAATATTCATGCACAACACAATCGGAGTGAAACTTAAACTGTCCGTGCATAAACACTAAGGAACGAAAAAAAAATAACAAATCAGCACCCGTGAACCAAAAAATGCACGCACACACCACCGACAATCACCGAGCGAGCGTTTGAAAAAAAAGCACACAAAAATCGATTTCAAAATAAGTGCCAAAACTCCACCACAACAACAACAATAACAAAAGTACGAGAAAGAGAGAGAGAGAGCGAAAAAAAGCACTGTTTCGTTCCAGTTTTCCGTTTTAATTTCATTTTGCTCGCACACACAAAACAGAGTTTCTTTTTTGATTAGTTCTTTTTTTTCGGTGGTGTTCTTCTTCTCGTGTTTGTTATTCCGTTGCTCTGTGGGTTTCTGCTGTATTTTTTTCTCGCTGCTGCTGCTGTCGTACGTTCGTTTGGTTTTTGCTTCTACTTGTTATCCGCCGAAATGAAAAAAAAAATGTTTTAGCACACAGCGACTTTGAATATTTGATGCACGCCCGCCCGCTCCACCGGTTAATAAATTTTATACAATTCGACCGGCAATAAATGTTTTACCATGAGCGCTCATTAAAATAGGCTCTCTTTTTTTTTGTTGCGCGAGAGACCGACTGTGTGAGCGCTTCCACACAATCATCTATGCGAAGAACCATAGAAAAATTGTTATGCACGCAGATACATAACCAGCCATCATCAGCGAGTAGTTGAGCCACACACAAAAAATAACACACACACACACATACACCAGCATACATGAAAAATTTCAACAGTACTCGAGCCGCTTTCGTTTGCACTCTTTCCCTCGCTTGCTCACTCTCTCAAACTCTATCGCTCCATCATTTTCGATCACACTCAGTCACACACAGTCTCATCAGATATCGCCAAATACCGACACTGCCAAACACTCACACACAGTCGACCAAATCCAAACGGAACGAGAGTGAACGAGACCGAGAAACCAGTACATTGACGCGCGCGCAAAAATAGAAAAACATCGGGATTCAAACTGAAAAATGGATAGGAAAAATGGCTCGAAATAGCAAAGAGAGGTGTATATAGCAGCAGCAGCAGCAGTAGTAGTAGCAGGAGCAATGGTTGTAATAGTACACAGAACAGAACCGAGAGAGAGAAAAAAGCGATGGAAGACAGACAGACAGCCATCTCTGCATAGTACATATCGTAAAAGTTTTCGAGAATGCAATCAACAGCAACAGAAGAGCAATGCCAATAGCAAATGGCAATAGCAACAGCCAACACACATACACTTGCACATGGATTGTGACGGCGCGCACACATACACTGAGCGCCGGCTCAACAACAATGTCAGGAAAATTTGCGCTGTGCGCCCGCGAATTTCACCGATTTCGCATATACGGTATGTATATAGAAATACCGAAAAACTTTCAGACACACACACTCTCTCTCTCTCTCTCTCTCTCTCTCTCTCTCTCTCTCTCTCTCTCTCTCTCTCTCTCTCTCTCTCTCTCTCTCTCTCTCTCTCTCTATGTCAATATGTTTGTGCTTGGCCCGTCTTCGTCATTTGCCGTTGTCTTGTTTTGCATGGGCTTTCGGCATTGGCAACGGAGCTCTTTTCAGTGCATGCCAAAATGTACCGTGTGTTCGTGTGTCTATGCATCAGTATGTGTTTTATTCATGTAAGCACTTCTTGTTATTTTCCAACGGATACGATATGTGAGTGAGTCAGAATGAATGCTGTTTTGTTTCGGAGCTGCATGCAGCCAGTCAACCAGACAGACACTCATATATGTTTGAAATGTTTTGGCAAGAGTGCAATGCCACTTTGTGCTCGGCAAAGCGTCGAAAGGACGTTTTGCGAGAGCGCAACAAAGCCAACGGTGGCAACACACACAACCGATTTTTCACCATACCAATGCAAACGGGAACATTTATCGAGCGAACATAAAGATTGTTGGCTGAAAATCGAACGATAAACGGTTCGGGACATTGTGAGGAGGAATAAAAAGAAAGAAATCGACGAAGCAAAAGTGGATTTCGAAGAAAAATCAATAGAGAATAAGCAGCAGCAGGAGAACGCCATAATTCGGTGTTTTATCGATGTGTGCTACCACTCGTTCGCTCCCAAATTTTGATAGCCGCCCGTATGACTCTCGGGCATACAACTACATGCACTTTTATGTCGTCTGCACACAGCATACATCAGCAGCAACAGAAACAGCAACAGCAACAGCAACAGCAGCAGCAGCAGCCGCCGAGCCAGTGTTGCACACAATCGATTATCTAGCGTTACAAAAAACCGATGCTATGTACACTGTTTGTGCCTGTGTGCTTAGAACAGTATATAGAAAAGTGTAGCGCTTTCTATTTTTTCGAGCAATAAATGCCCGGTGAATGGTTCTTTCTCTTTTCTTTCCATTTAAAATGGCGTTTTTTTTCATTTTGTCAGCGTATTGGTGTGTAAACAAGTACATATGTGTTGACAAATGAGGCACACTATTTTTTTCGGGTTCCATGAAAAATACGAGAACAAGGTGCAGGCACTTTTATTCATGTATTTTACATTGGCCAGAGAGTTTTTACTCTAATCCGTTTTGTACACATTTCGAGGAAAAAATGCACAATCAAATGAATTTATCGCTATATTTCACAATTACACAACGTTTGCACATTAATCCACTTTACAATTGACCACTCATTCTCTCTCCATCTCGCCCACTCGCCCGCTCTTGCAATAAAATTCATCATTTTTCACTTCGTTTAACCTAACGATTGATTTTAATTTTTCAAACATTTTGTTCAACATAAAAAACGCTGTACGATTTGAAAATTTTGTTTATCGTGAAAAAAGAGTCCATTTCACGATAAAACAAAAAAAATATATTTGAAATTCGGCGAATCATAGAAAGAAAAACATCCATCAAATGCAAACAAAACAAATTTCCCTACAAAGTCCAAAGTGATTGACGGTGCTCAGTCATTTCGTACATACGCACAGCGCATATACCCCCTTGTGTAAAAGCCTTTCGCCATATAATACGGCATGGGAATTTTTTTTGTGTGTTCAGTATGTGATGCCATTGACATGCATAACATCAACTTTGTATTTCCCTTTGGTTTTGTTATCCGCTTCTTGCCGTCGTTGTTGTCGTCGTCGCTTTACATGAATCGTTGTTCTTCTTCGTCGTTGTCGTCGTCGTCGCGCGTGCAGACTCAATTAGAATGGACTTGAAAACCAATACATTCACACGTAAACAGGGACGCGGGCGCGCAAACATGCGAAAGCGCTAAGGAAAAGTAGTCGTTGTTTGTGTGTGTTGTGCGAGTCCATAGCTTTGGTTGCGTAGTGTAAACAAAACACTATTCAAAACATGTTGAGGTAGATCACAAAAAACGCCGTGGGCGAACGACGACGACGCAGACGACGACGACACAGACGACGGCGATGATGATGATGATGATGGTAAAGGAATCTTACGATATATGGATTGTGTTGTCTGTTGTTGTTATTATTTCAAATTGTCCGTTTCGATTTCGGTATTTTTCCAGCCCAACACTGTGCTATGTGTATGTGTTTGTATATTTCAATGGCACTCGTCAATCACGAGGCGTTTAAATATGTCTGATGAGGCAACGTGTCGTTCTAATTATGGGTGAATAAGACACAATCAATGAGTACACCGCACTTCGGACGGTGCAGCATCTGACGTGATGATTTAATTATTGTCATTCGCCAAATAAGACATAAATGAATGCCGGCTATATATCATTAGCACCAAGTTGAGAGGAACAACAGAGCAAATAAAAAATGGAACGAGTATTAACAGGCGATAACTACCCAGGTTGGCTAGAATTAAACGCATGAACACGTAATTAACGTTAAGAATGCACCACTCATTTCTCTCTCTCTCTCTCTCTCTCTCTCTCTCTCTCTCATCCAAATGAATTCATTTCCGATCTCGGTGAGATGGTCAGAAAAAGCAAAAATCACACGGTAGAAATACCTGAAAAACCGGCCAATTTGACTGATCGCTGGTCGACAACTTCATTGTCATGGTTAGCATAGCCAATTGAATTATCATCTCAAGTGCAATCACCAGACCAATTTTTTTTGCTATTCTTTCTCACCGATTCGCAATTAGAACCGGTACATCGGTTCATCATCTCTTAACTGGCATTCTTTACGAACTTTTATCCATTGATTGTGATGGTAAATTTTTAAACACCTCATTAATACCGGCACGGGTGTGTGTCTGTTTGCGTGATTGAGTGGTGCGCTCAATATGATATGCATTTTTGATGACTTTTAAAAATCATAAAAAAAAACACGCGCACACATTTTCGATCCACAAGTTTCATCGATAAAATCCCAAATGTCTGTATGTTGTCCTCCAGTGGCAACAAACACAACTAATCCCAAAATATAAAACACAGTAACAGCACTCGACAGACACACAACGCTCGAAATTGATAAGTTCCAGAAAATAAACCGAACAAAAAATAGCGGTATAAAACATACACACAAACACAAAGCATGTTTACACGTGCAGTCTCTCCCTTGCTCTCTCTCT
>NW_022601406.1:61964-69267 GCF_009176505.1 Sitodiplosis mosellana | reverse complement strand
CTCGCTTTTGCACGCGCGTCGCCCATTCCGACTCGGCCGTTTTTTTTCCTCTGCATATTCCAGATAATTACTTCTACAGAAAGGGATGAATGAGAGCAGACAAACGACAAAGCGCCAGCAGAGAGATAGAGAGAGGGAGGTAGGTAGAGCGAGTGAGAACTAAAGAGAAACACACGATGAAAAGTGAAAATTCCATTGAAAAAGTTTTTCATGAACTCGAGACTAGAGACACACTCCCCTGAATATTTTAGATTGGCAGCGACAAGCAATAAGAACAGTACAAAGTCAAACTCAATAACAACAACATATCAGAATGCAGGCAAACAGCAACAGAAGCAGTAGTACGACAAAATGCGAAGTGATTGTATCTAAAAACACATTCCGTTACTTTTCGGGGTCTGTGTGTATATGTAAACGAAGCGTGTTACGACTGCAACTGGTTATATTTTCACTCGATCTCTTGCAACACACACACTACTCGCATGTATTAGTTTTGTTTGGCTTTTTCTAGCCCGGACCATTACGGTGTGTTTCGAATTCCTGTGTGTGTACACTTTTGAACAGGCAGGCAAATCTTACGAGGCAAGAACGAGGCAAAACAGTGAGCACGAGCACAAGCTGGATTCAAGCAGAACGTCATTGAAAATGAACGAGCTGATGACCTGCAACGGAAATTCGTACACCAAACTTCGGTTTCATACGAGTGGAAATCAGTGAGAAAAATGGTGCCAATCGAAACATCATCGTCATTTACTTGTTTCGTACTTAATTGGTTCTTTTTTCTTCAAGAGTTTTTCCTATATATGTTGATTCAATGGAAAAAATCTCACCAGGTCCATGTATTTCTTTTATGCCCTTGAATACATTTTCCAAATTCATTGGCGCGCAATAACTCTTCTACTTCTTACCATTCATTTAGGGGGTTTTTTGTCCGGATTTTTTCTCTTTTTCGTTCTTCGAAATGATACCATGGTCATTGTAAATGCAGCTTGTAACACAAAACAAAGAGAAAGAGAGAAAGAATCGATGTTAATCGTTGTGTGCACCATTTTTTTTTCTCTGTATTTTCATTTCGTTGCCGTTCGTTACATTTGAAAAGACAATGGCCATATAGAACTCTTTTTTTATTTATGCGAATAACGAAGCGAGTAAAGGAGCGAGCGAGCGTGCGAGCGTGTATTGTGTGTACACCTTGTCGAAGGATGTATGCTGAGTGCTCATTATGTACTCGTGCATGTCGAAATCAAGTGCTTAAGTTCCGCTGTCGATGATTGTGCGGTGGCGCTTTCGCTGCATCATTGGTTGCATATGTACAACACTATATTTTATTTCATTTTATTTTTTTCCCTATACATATTCGCTGCTCAGCGAGGAGGAAGGTTCAATGACGCTACTTTTACCCTCCCGAAAAAAAGCGTACACATACACACATACACAGGAGCGCGCGCGCGCCGGAAAAATAAAATCGAATCGTGTGAAAAAAAGTGAGTATATATGCAGTGGATACGTGCGCGCATGCCATCCATTGGTAATCTATTCGATTGCCACTGACCGCACATTTGCGACACATAGTTACTGATCGAATCGATGATGACGACGACCGATGGCCGTTGATCGGGGAGTTTGACCGAAAGGGATGAACATGATGCTATTTGGCATGGGGGAGCCATTGCAAAACTGCCACTCGTATCCAAATTTTTATTATGGCAATTGTGTAACCGTTTTGCCTCTTTCTCTTTATCCTTCTCTCTCTCTCTCTCTCTCTCTCTCTCTTCCTCTCTGGCTCGGATCGAACCGGAAAATCCAATATTGCTTGCGTATCAAAATTAAATAATTCCTCATTGGAAATACAGTTTATCGGAAATTCAAACCCCACCGCACGATAAAAAAACGCTCTCGTTCGCAAATACAAAATAAATAAACTCGTTCTGCGAATGTTACCGTTGAATTTTTTTTTCGTTGCAGCTCATGAAACGCGATAAAATGAGAAAAAACATGTCGAAAAATATTGAAAGTAAGCAATACGAGAGAAAAACAAACGAGCGAGTGAATAAACGAACGAAAACACCGAAAGGAAAATATTTTTCTAAGGAAAAATGTCATTCATTCCTAAAAATGAATTCAAAACAAACGTCGAAATGTTGTTTTTGTGCTTAGTTCTTTTTTCTTCTCTTTTTCTCTCCACCGGTGGAGCGCGTTGAAATGTGCATGCCCTCGAGGTGGCTGGGTGAAATAGACAGAGAGTTCGACAAGTACAGAAAAAAGAACGTTTTTGTCAAACGAAGAACGAGCGATAGACGAAAAAAAAACACAACATATCATCATAACGGTAGCAAATTGTTTGAAATAATTTTCATGAATATTATTCTATTGTTTTGGTAATGCCGGATCTGGTTGTACGAAATGGTAGCATTGTTATCTATCTCTCTCTCTCTCTCTTGCTCGCTCGTTAAAAATGAAAAAAATAACAATGGAATTTTCATATATTATATATGGCTAGTGGGCATACACATCCCTTTACCGCCACCCTCACCCCGAAATTTCAATCATTGATACGGTGGCAGCAACAACACCAGCACTAGTGGCAGTTATAGCAACAACTCTGACGATCATAAAGGAAGAAAATGTTTGGCAAAAAAAAACCACTTCATGGAAATTAAATGGCAACAGAAAAACCCAAAGAGAAATAGAGAATGTTACATTGTGTAAATGCTGCCGCCGACGATGAAAATGATGGAAAAGTGCGAGAGTAAAACAAAAGGCTACGACAGTAGTGGGTGAGAGAGAGTGAGTGAGTGCACAATGAGAGACAATATAGAAACAACCCATTTCTTAACGCGCAATTATTGCCCTTATCCCACTTTATAATTCAATATTATGCACATACATAATGCCAATGTTACTACACAGTACGGAGTAATGTGCTTTTTTTTATTTCGATGAGGTGCATGCACCGCGTATACACAGCGCGCCAACAACACAGCGCGCCAACAACACAAACTCAAATGCGACAGAGCAAAAGAGAACGACCAACAATAACTCCAAATTCGTTTATTCATTTCACATTTGGTGGCTAAAGTTAATGCCACCACTACCATATCTGCATATTATCTCTTTATGTATAGTATGTACTTATGTAAAATGTGCTGCACACACCATCCACCTCATGCATTTCATCGCGCGCGCTCTCGCTCTCTTTTTCCTTCTCTCTCGGGTACGGGGTTGTCGTCGTTGTTTTTCCTCTTGCTGATCGATCACTCCAGTAAATGGTCTTCAATTCATATTTCCATGCCAATGTTATATACAAAATTAAATATGAATGCGGCTGATCATAGGCGAAAATATTGAAACGGCGCAGAAAAGACAATCGAATTGATTACATTGTTTGTGCTACCATGATTCCCATCGAATATGCCACTGATGATTTTTTGTGCTGGTATTGTTGTTGTTGTTGGCACAAACACCATTATAAAACGCACATAAAACGCATAATCCTTTTCACCATCCGACGCTCTAGCACTCAGCAATAGATGAATGCGCCAGCAGAGCGAGAATGAGAATGGCATCCATCGAAAATTCGTAATCACTGTCAATATTCCAACGAATTTTACAGAATTGAGCTTCAATGCTATGTAAATGTATATGAATCGTTTAAACATATTGATACTCATAAAATGGTGCATGTGCAAACGGGGAAATCGCACATCCGAACAAAATCCGGAATGAGTGAATGAAACAAACAAACCAGAGCCGAAATGGAAGAGAGAAAAAAAAGCGTCGACGATAGAGTAACGCGAAAAGAGTTCACAGTTACGCATATTTTTACAACAGCTACCAAATTTACGACGAAATATCTTTAAATGTACGAGTTTTAGAATTGGGCATGAGAATCGTTGGCAAAAAATGGGATTCTGGAGGTAAAATCATCCGAACAAAATCTAAATGAATGATTTGACCGTGAAATGTAGGTTTGATTTGATTTTCAGCTCGAGGAATGATTTAATTTGAATTTATGGTTCCAAAGACATGCAATCCAAAATGATCCTTTCATTTTTTTCCTGTCCATTTTCGTTCAGTAGTTTTCAATTTGATTAAGCTCACTCGTAATTTGTTTTAAACTTCAATTTTAGTTCGATTTCTCGAAAATCAGATAGCGGAGCCTTTTTTGCATTCTTATCAATCTCGAGTGGTTCATTTCAACTGGTTCGCCATGAGAAATGGTGTGAAATCCGATGACGCACAATTACCGTTGAATTGAAAAAGTTCTACACTTGTGTCGAGGGCGCTAAAGATACATTTTTGGAATGATATCTACTGCCAGTGAACCGTAGCTATATGCTGTATTTATGGAGCCGAAAAGTCTAACTCAAGCGCACCAAATATGACGATGCACCGCCTTAACGCCACTGCCAAATCATTTGAGCACAATGTGCCACAACTACATACACAGTCGAATCGTTGTGTTCTGCCTTGTTTCAGTCTCTTCATAGTGTTTTTTTTTGGGAGAGTATGTGTGTGTGTGTGTGTGCTTTTTTCTTTATTTTCTGTATGCTATTGACGAAGTGTCATGATGCACTTTCATCATTTACCACTTCGTTCGTTCGACTCGACATTTTTCTGTTCTTTTGTTATCGTCGATGGGTGTGTATGTCGGTGTGTGAGCATCGTTTATCAAAATCGATTCCACAGTCACAACTTTTATTTAACGTAACAGTAGCAACGGCAGCAGCAGCAGCAGCAGCAGCAGTTAGCAACCCAAAAAAAGAAGTGGAAATATGTATTGCACACAGACTTTTACCGATTTTTCACCACAATCAACTCACTCGGAGTGATGCCAAGTCTGTGATGTTGCGTGCGTGTGTGTGAAAGAGCTGGAAAGAGAGAGAAAGAGAGAGAGAGAGAGAAAAACGAGCTTTTAATCCTGTTATATCAAACAGGTAGTACATAGAAGAGATGAACGGCACATTTGAGTTTGTCAAGCTTTTGCCGAATACCGAGACATTCCAGTGTATAGCAGCAGTGGCACTGACTCTGCCACCACCGGTCGGAACATCGAACCGTACCACAATTTTTGTTCTGTTTGCGAGCAAATATTTTCAATATAGACTAGAAAAGGCCAAGACTACTGAAAAAGTTTGAGAATTGCTGCTTCTGAGACGACATTGCAGTTTTGAGTGCGCTTGTGTAGAAAAAAAAAGACCCATTAATAGCTGACTGATTCCAATGTGATGAAATAGTTGGAAGCTCAGCTTGAATGATGGATTTGCACGCGCGACCGACGAAAAAAATAATAACTCGTTGAGCAAGCTACCGAGAGAGTGAGTGCGAAAGAAAAAGAGAGAGAAAGCGATATAATATAGAAATGCCAACAATAATAAACATGATAAACTAATTTTACCACCCATTTACTGTGTGCGCGCACCCACACACATTATCATGCCTTCGATTGCTTGGATGCCATAATATCGCTTATGTATTCTATACACACAGGCGAGAAAGGATCGAAAAAATGCAGAGCGAACGAGTGAGAAAGAGAGAGAGAGAGAAATCCAACGAGCGCGCGTTTTCCAAAAGTATATAAACATTTTATCAAATCGATTCTTTACTGCAACTACACAGTTGCAATGTAGTCTAACTGTGTGTGTGTGTGTGTGTGTGTGTGTGTGCCTTTGTATGTGTTTGCGTGGGTTTTTTCGGTTTTCATCCGAATTTGATGATTCGATGAGCGAATGGCGTAATGAATGAGTTCGTTACGATCAAAATGTCGAGTTTTTCTGGTATCGTCCGCCCCGCGCGCGCTCCTTCTCATTTTTCATTTGCGTTGAACAAGAGCGGAAACTGCGCTTTTTCCCACCATTTTCAATTGTGGAAATTGAACGGGAAATTTTTCATCAATTTCAACGCATTTGCTCCGATGCTCTTTTTCAATAGGAGTAAAAATCGATTTACCATATTTCTTTAGTATTTTTCAATATTTTTTCTCTTCTTTCTTTTAGTGTTTTTCTAGTTTTTCATCGTTGTTCAAAGTTTTTTGCCTCCGTTTTTCGTATTTACGGGGCAAAACGAATTCCAATGATATCGATGGCAACAGTTTGAAGTTAAAGAGAGAAATGTTTTTACCATTTGAACTTTATAGCACCTTCGACTTGAGGAATTAGCTTCGACGCGTTCTCCATGGCAGAACGACCGACAACTTTGTCACATGCACACAACATTTTCTCCGGAGAATTGGTTTAAGAAGTACGGCACGTTTGTTGTGCACGGCTATCACGGCCAATTCTGTGTTGATTCACCCTCTCAAGTTGAATGAGTACAAGTGTGTTTGTGCGTTTGATTCTCGAATCACAAAGACCTTGCACACGTTTTTTCTTCTATTTAGTTTTTCCCATCGATAACAAATGCGCATCGTTTTTATGCCTGATTTACTCTCTGAATCTCTCTCTCTCTCTCTCTCTCTCTCTCTCTTCGGCCGTGCAATTTTATTTATTTTAAATTAAAATTGTCATTTTACTAAATAAATCGTCTAATTGCTCTCGTTTGCACATTTAATTATCAATTCCAATCGATCCCGTAATAGATAACTGGTTTGTTTTTAATCTGCTCGTTCGTTGCAATCGCAAGCATGCGCGGATTCTGTGTGGAAAATTGTTATTTTCAAATTATTTAATTCGAAATGTTGTTTGTGTCATAAAATAAATCGAACGGCGCGTTCGAATGCACACAGAACTGATTGAGAATTGAGAATTGGCTGTCGTCTAATCTAAATAAATAATAAAACGAGGGGAAAAAAACATCCATTGGCAAAAATAGAATAAATGATAACGATTGCAAATGATGATCGTTGGTGTGTGTCCATCCATCGCGGCTACCGCAAATTAAACGGAACGCAATGAAATTGCGAATTTCAACATCACACTGACTAATTATATTATTATTATTTGTTATTACAGTTAAAAGTGATTGCCAACACGTGTCAAACAGTTCATGTTTGCATGGAAACAGAGATGACAACGACAATGACGACGAACGAAATGAAAGGCACACACAGTGAAATGAAAAGAGATAGCGAGCTGATAGAAGAAGGAGGGAATTCCATTCCGAAGAAGATCAGTCGATCAAATCAAGAATGGAAAATCAATGTGTGACATAAAGTGCAGTGCATTATCATTGCAAGTATTTCCTCGCACATACCGCGCCAGAAATATTTGGTGCAAATAATCAAGTAGATCAGAAATATATTTGCAACCGGGACATATAGAGAGAGAGAGAGAGAGAGAGAGAGAGAGAGAGAGAGAGAGAGAGA
>NW_022601406.1:40507-61954 GCF_009176505.1 Sitodiplosis mosellana | reverse complement strand
AGAGAGAGAGAGAGAGAGAGAGAGAGAGAGAGAGAGAGAGAGAGAGAGAGAGAGAGGGAGAGATACACACAACCGAATAACAACTCACAAACAACGACGTTATTTACTAGTTATAATCGGAAAAGTATTTGGGAGCTGTGTGGCACAGGCTGCTCGCTGTGAATAGTGCGAAACACTGTACACGTACGTGTCATTATCATTATGTCAACATCATTGCTGTTTATTTTGTTCTTTATACTCCTGCTCTCTCCCTGCGCTCTGCTTCTCCTTTCCCTACTTCTTTCATATTTTTTGAAAAGCGTTTTGCGCCAAGATAAGCGCGAAAATTGAATGCAACAATCGAGCGAACGAGCGCTCTCACACAAACACACACACACGCCTTCGACTCTGTCTCGATCTCTCACAGAAGTAGCACGCTAACCTGCAATTCGATTAACAAACACGACGATTAAAAACAAGCAAAAGCTTACGATAAATGCACTGTGATTAGTTTTCCGCATGCAAGAGCTCAATAAAATGGTACCTCAATGTATTTTGTGCCATGTATCAATATGAATCTATAATCTAGCTCTCTTTTTCCTTTCTCTCTCTCTCTCTCTCTCTCTCTCTCTCTCTCTCTCTCTACCGACTGCAAACATCAAATCGATTGGCAAAACTCGAATCGAAATCGAGCAAAATAGAAACGCGAATTTTCGCCGTAGATTCGAATTTTCAGTTTGCGGCGTGCATGTGTCCCGTCTATTTGTGAATGCATTAAATCCTTCTTCTGCGTTCTATTTCTCGGATTATTTTGATTTTTCTATCGTTATTCTTCCTCTCTCGCCGCATTTTAGCAAGATCTAAACTTCTTGCTGTGGTGCGACTGCAAGTGAGTGCACAATATCCCATTGTATGTTATCGCTTGAGCTTGGTATATTGTTCAAACAGGTAGAAAGGATAGAGCGAGCGAGAAAGAGAAAAAAGATAGAGAGCGAAGAGGATAGTGACAAAGTGCCGTTTATTTGGTGAAGTATTTAAGAAGATAAAATATGTGTGCAGTTTGCACATCACGCGCGGTGCTTAGAATTTATTTGCACAAATAAAACTAATCAAAATGGAATGCATGACGCGTTCACCGAAAGATTGGTTGAAATGAACAGAAAAAAGGGAATGAGAGCGCGTTGCGCACCAAAGTGCAACGGGCAAAATAAAAGAGCAAATAAATGTGTCAGCCATAAAATACATCAACTTTCTGATAGCAAATGATAACATAATTAGTGGAAGTACCAAACCGGCAACCAAGATATATTTGATGGCTTCATTTTAGTTTGATACTGTAAAATAGCTGTACAATGATTTATTTTACGTTAAATTTTTTTTTCCTTCGTTCTATACCATGAAGTCTTGCAAAGATAGTCGGAAAATGAGCCGAAAATTAATGTAAAATGAAGTCAATGAAGAATCTTAAAAAGTATCTTATCTTCTTACAGAAAAGAAAGGAGAAATTATAGTTTTATGTTCTAAATATATATTTTTAGCATATGTTGAGCATGATTCAATAGATCCTCTTCCGTAGTATCATTTATTCTATAAATAAAAATGCCATAAAACCATAATTTGGATCGAATAAAAAAAGGTTTTAAAAATATTCAACTTCCAAATGAATTTTAAATATAATTCATAGCCCATAAAATATAATCGGAAAGGTATATGTGTGTATATGTTTGTGCTGGTGCACTCAATTTCAAAAGGTTTTGCTGTTGAATTGGCTTGTGGTGTATGCATCGGCGTCCTAAGCAGTAATCGTATTTAATTGTGTTTATTGGCTGCAATCTCATAATTAACCCAATAATCAGAAAACGAGCTATAGTTGTTGATGATTACGTTGTTTGTTGTTTCGTGTTCTCCCTCTCTCTCTCTCTATGTGTTTTCTGTTTGTTCATATTTTTTTCTGCTGCATTTCATTCGACGTGTGTTTTTCTGCAGTAAAAAGATGTTTCGCGTAATCATCGAATGCAGATCGATTTCAGTGATGATATTACTAAGGCGATTGCGGATATTTTCAAATTACGTATCAATTACACCGTGTTCCGCTCTTTATGCTTTGCCTCTCTTTGTGGCTGATTGGATGTGATCTCTCTCTCTCTCTCCCATCTCAATTTTCCCCTCGAGGATCAAAAGACGTATGTGTTTGCATTTTTAGTTTAATTGTAAAACGATTTGTAAGCTGATCGTTGTAATTTGCACCCGCCAATTTATTCTTCTGCGTACAGAGAAGTATTTCGAATGTTTTTTTTTGTTTCTCTCTTACTCACTCGAAAGCCTCTATTTACATATCGCATTTGTACATTTGCTAAATCGCAACGATGACGTCGTCGTCATGACATTCTTTTTTTGTCAACACACAAAAGCCCAATCCAACCGATTGAAGCAAAATTTGAAAGCGAAACCAAAAATGAAATGAACGAACAAACGAAATGAATTATTCGCTGAATGAGTATATCAAAAGGCGAAAAACGAATTCGATTCCGCTTTGAATCACATATACGCAAATTGCAGACGCTACATTTTGTGGCAACACACGAAAAAAGCAGTGGCAGTGTATGCATGTGGCGCGTGTATGCCTAGACTATACTGATATTTGTGTGTTGTGTCTCGTTTTTCGCTCATTTTGCGTACTGCTCTTCTCTTCGCAGCGAGAGACGATATACGAATCAACCAACGAACCGAATAGAAGAGATATTGAGAGACAAACGCAGTAAACTAAATTCAATCGCAACTCATGGGCGCGATCGCGCTCACGCACATTCCCATTCGTACTCGAACGTCGAATAAAGAAAATAACAACAACTTCAGCGACAAAGAGCTCAAAAGAACACAAAATGTGTGCATATGATCCGAGTTTAAGGCCGGTCACAGGCGTATGTTTCACTGTGTGTGCTCTGCATGTATCCTCACGCATATGCACATCCACACACACACACACACACACACACACACACACACACACACACACATCAGCCATCGAGACCGACTACAGACAATTATTGCGAAAGGAACACACGGATCAAGTCACATTTATTTTTGTAATTACAATGATCTTCTTCGGACGCAGCGGCAACGAAATGCATCGGCCGATTTGATTGGGATGTCTCTTGCAAACGGAATTCGTCAACGGAAATGAATTGAAAATTTGGAATTTTCGAAGAATGAATTAAAAAGTTATTATTTGTTGAAGATGGGAATCTAAATTGCGTTTTTAGTCATTTTTGGAGAAATCCAAATGAGAAAAGAAGTCGAAATTTCGAGGAAATTTTATTAGCTGTCGTTTCAAAATACATCATTTTTTCAAGGTTTTTTGGACTTCGTCAGGCTCTTCTTCGAATTTTTCTTCCGGCTCTACTTTTGTAAAATAATCGAAATGAAAATAGAACAAAAAGTGTGTGCATCCCCCATACAGACAGTCTATTGGGTAGATTTTTAAGCTGTTCTGATGTCAAAAAGATTCAAAACCATTTCAGATTCATTGGGAATGAATGCAAAATATTCGAAAGAAATCTCTAGCAAAGAATCGCATTCAAAGAAGAATGATTACTATAAGGGAAATGCTAAAAGCGGGCGATAAAATTAAGAAAATAAATTGGCTATTGCGCAAAAACATGAGAAGAACGAAGAACGTTGAGTCTAAGTAGAATAAGTGCATCATGCAACATAATGAGATTGGAATAGTTGGGCATTCTCTTGTTTTGGACGCGGTCGCGCGCGCGCCGTTCATTGTGTACACGGATCATTTGAGCGAGTGTATCATGTGATGCGAATGATGCATCTCTCATCGAAAAATTGTGTGCAGAGCACCACACTGTGGCATATACACAGCGGAACAACGCCGATTTCTTCTAGTCGAGCGCGCGAACAAGCGAACAGCAACGGCAACGACCACGACGACGCATTTTCTGAGAGTGTTGGCCAGATCGCTTTTTAAATGCCTCTCACTTTCATACGCATGCACTTAATATATTCTCTGCATTTGGCGTTGTGCTGTTTATTTATTTTTATTTCAGTTGTTGTTTTGTCTTTCGTTAATGGGTTCCATTATTTTCGTTTTTATTTGCTGTTCGTGCTCCTACTGAAGTACATTTAAATGTGAATTCAATTGATCCGTCTGCTCTCTGAACGCTGTTTCTCACTCTCTATATATGAGTGTGTGTGTGACGCTATCTCCTTCTGCGTCTCGTTTTTCGAATGCATTTTCTTCGTTCAATCTGAATTACATGAGTATGTTTCATTTTGAATTGCATATTTAAATCTGATTTCAGAAAATGAGTTACCGTTGATCAGGATCTTACATTTTACCAATGCAAACCAATGGCAAAAATAGGCTAAAGCTTTTCTTCCTGTCTCTTTCTCTCTCTCTCTCTCTCTCTCTCTGTCTCTCTCACTGCCTCATTTGCGTTCGGTGCGAAAAATTGCCATTGAAAGTGAACAATCAGCAAAAAACCGCTCAATTTACCGAATGAATCAGCCGAAAAAAAAATACCGCACCAAATATGTAAATACACACAAACTCGATATCGCATCGTATGCACGATGCATGGTCTTACTCAGTTCTCTTTTTTTTCTCCGCCACTCTCACTGCCTTCCATTCGTTCGTTTTAATTTTTAAGTGCTCGTGTCTCATTTTGTGGTGCGATTGTCTGAACCGTTTTATGTACAGAACATACACGACGTCAGAAATAAGTGAAAAAAACAACACACTAGCAAAACTTAGAGTGTGTGCACGTACAGAGTCGTACTGTGTGTGTCTCTTGCATTTTGCCGCTCTCCGGTTTGGGTTCTGGTCGAGAAATTCATACGATGGCATTTTGCATATCGCCACACACTGTAATTCGATAAATTAGCCAAAATCAACTGGAAGTTGAAACGTAAAATGCAAATAAAACGTTCAAATGTAAATAAATAGAACTGAGAAAGAGAGGGAGCGAACCATTGAGTTTATTTTCGAGCGAGTGAATCGAAAAGCGATAGAGTGTCAACGAAAATGGCAAACATTTTTCGAACGGAGAATGGTGGAAAGCGTGAACGCGGCGGAAAAAAGCGCTGAAAACGCAACTACGCCAAAATTTATTCAAATGAAACATAAACAAATTTCAAGTCAAAGTTTGTGTTTTTTTCTCTCGTTGGGTTGAAATTCCTCATTTAAACTTGACTCACACTGCTATACAGCCAAAGCAAGCACTCCGATTTGCGATCCTCGACTGAATGAAAAAAAAACCCTTTGCATTGCACTTTTGCACGTCATTTGCACGCTGCATATGTTTGCTTTTCGTCGAATTTAAATATTCAAGCGGCATGATTTCAACATGCTGCGTCGTATTTTTGTTGGACGAGAAGAGCTGAAAGCGTTTTGATTTGATGATAGAAAATTGACAATGAGCGAGATATTGATCACGGAATCAATTTGATGTTGTTCTGACACAATTTAAATGCACTTTTATCTGTCCAAAACCCGAAGTTTGCATGGAAAAGCCGCTTGGAATGCAGAATATGGAAAATGATCTTTTTAAAACTCAAACAAGATAAATTTCAAACAAGAAGCTAAAGTTTTTGCTTGAATAAAGGGTTGAGTTCCAATTATTTTTCTTCTCAGCAATAATAAATTTCGTTAAAGAAAATAAAAATGATGAATATTCTCGGCGAATTCAGTTGCAATCTTCAATCGCGCCCTCGCTGAAGAGAACGCTTCACACAGTCCAAAGTTCGAGTGAGAAATATGACAAATTACTATTATGAAATGCATAGCAAAGAAAATAAAACCGTTTGCCATAGAGAAAAAAAGTTATGTCATGAAAAATCGAGTGAAAAACGCGATCAGTAATTACGCGCCGTTTTTTTTTCATCATCAAAGCCATCAAGATCACTCATCACTGTTTTGACTACAGTCTGATTTTGATAACGTTTACAAAACGGCATCTTAGGCATCGCGCTAATATTTATTTGTGCGATGAATGAGAGCGACGACTAAAATGCCAAATGTTATCCTCAAAGGAATGCGCTCGCTGTGAACCTTGTTATAATCGAGTAAAAAGGATCACGATTTGCAACAGTGCGTCTATTTTTAGTCAATCGCGCGCCTCACACAAGTGGCAAACACAAATCTAACGGTTGACATCGGAGATTAGAGTACGATTTATTTGTACGGTTGCGATTTGATGTTTTTATTTGCAACTGGAACATTAATTGCCTCATAATTTTTCCTCATTCGCTTATGGAATACGTGGTTTTTCCATGAACGTAAATGAAAATCTTTGAAAATGCTAATTTAAAAAAATTAGATGAAGTGTCCTTGGTCTGAGATCAGTTCCGAGCAATCTGAGCTCATCAACTGTTCTGAGTGATTTGATTGATGATCGCATCATTTTTTTTAAATTTTATTTAAGCTATCAAACCTGAAACTAAACTTCTTCTCCAATTCTCCTTTATTCTCGATAAGAACGAACAAAAAACCTGGTGAAAGAACTTGCTTTTTCATGACGTATCAAAATAGCGTTTGCAAATTTTTTCAAAAAAAAAAAAACACTCATTTCGATGTAATGTGTCAGTTTAGCTTTCATATTCGATCATTGCAAATGGAAGGCTGTGAGTCAACTCACTAATACTAATCATGCTTGCATCAAATGCATTCGCTTCGAAGAAAATAGACGAGAGAAGTTACTATGCAAAGTCATTGAAAAATAAAAAGAAAAAAACGAAATCGGTTGGAACACTGCAGACGTCGATGAATAATCGATTCGCTAAAGCTCAAGTCGACGGATGAGCAAAGTTCATCGCTCAGACTTGATTCCAAATGGTGCGATTATCGCATTGAATCACATTAGAATTGGAAATGGACTTAAGTCGCACTGCATCGAATCAGGTTGATGTTTCAATATACCGTCATTTATTATTTTTCATCGATTTGAAGCGGAAACAAAACAAAAAAACGAAACCCGGCCAAGAACCAATATTTAAGTCATCCTCCATATCGTTATTGCATGCCATGTTTGGCATTCCGTAAAAATCACATCATTTGCTAGCACAAAATATTCAAAATAGTTTAACAGCAACACAAAAACCAAAAACTCGAAGAAAATGATTATTTGAAACCGCACCGAAACCAGTTCACCGCATCAGATGCAATAAAAAAAAATGCATACACAATGGATAAGAAGTCACTAAATTTTTGGTGAGGTCGGTGCCAATACGGTGTAACAATTCTAACCAACCAAACAGCAATCAGTGAAACGAAATGGACAAGAAAATTGACAAAAAAAACTCTCGAGAAGAAAAAAAAAACGGTTTCATTTCAACAAAAACAAAATTGAGACACAAACAACAAACGAAAACGAAACGAGTAGAACGAATAAAAAGAATTATGGAATGGAACTCAAAGGAAAATTTTTATGGTGCACAAACAAAAAAGAGTCAAATGGTGTTTAGTGTTAGTGTTTCTTATTTTTCCCTATCGGTATGGTTTTTTTAGATCTTAAGCCAATAACATTTAAAAAAAAATGGAAAGAAATTGATTTGAACTCACTATTTAATTGCGTGTTGAGTGACGACGACGATGGTGGTGATGAGTGGCAATCGACGGTGGAGGGGCGGTGTGTCACTATTTTCAATTCAGATGTAAATCACTGCAGCATTCCACTGGGTTTGCTGGTGGTAATTGTGTTCCATTGACAATTCGGTTTGTTATTGTTTTCATCCATTCTATGCCGTTTATCGACAATACACGGAGCCGGCATGCATGCACAGTGTCAATGACTAACAATTAAAACTACGGTGAATGTCGACAACAACAACAACCGAAACTGTGTGTTCCGATTTTTACTCCGCATCAAAAGCACGAAATGCGGGACGATAACTCAATTTGTCCATTTGGTTCATTCAAAGCACAAAACGGTTGTCTGTTTCTCCAACATACGGACATAAAACAGTATTTGTCCCGAGGGTTGTTTATTGACTAACAATACCAACAAAAATTGAACGGTTCAGGAATCAACGGATGAAAAAACTAAAAGCACACGATTTATGTGGCATCCAGAAGTGTTCATTTTTTCCCGCCCGCCTTTCTCGGAAAAAAAATTTTTCGGGAAAAAATTCTCTCGTTGCGCACTTTGTTACAAAGTTGAGTTGAAAAAGAAAAACAACCAACTAAAGACATAAAATGTATTTCACAACTAACCACTTTTAATTGACTTTTTACGCGCTATGCTTTCTCTCTCTCTCTTTCTCTCTCTAGCTCTCAAAAGCAGTTGTTGGTTGCGTTTGGTTTCTTTTTTGTTGCATCACTTACGATATAGTTCGTAATTTTTTTTCATTTTTTTTTAAAGAGTACACAAAAATTAATAACTCAACTTTTTGATCACTGTGTGTTTTGTTTTTTTTTTTTTTACAAAATTCACGTTGTTTATATGCAAATGGAACGTAAAAATGGCGTGCTGACTTTTGAACGTAAACCAACGCCGAAACTAAAAAAACCTGACCAAGATATAGAGAGTGTAAAATTTTTAAGTAAAAAAAACCCATTCAGCACTTGTTTTTTGGGGTCAATTTGCATTAAATTTCCAGCAAATGCATTTTACAGTCGCTCAATTTCGCTTCGAAGTTTGCTTGTTTGTTGTTTTGTTTTCTTGGGGTATTTGATTGATGTGTGTGTATTTGTATGTGTTTGTGAATTTTTGTGAGCGTTGGCGAAAATTGCACTTACGACGGTCCTCCCTAGTTGAATATTGGCAAGAGAGAAAAAATGTAACAGAAAATATGGATGAATATTATGGTATCGATTAAAATTTAAACGGAAAAAAACTTTTCTCAAAAACACATTCATACACATTCGATTGCACTTAAACGGTTGCCCCAAAAAAATTTCTTGTGACAAATTTTCTGTTCACTAAACTTTCGTGTCGATTCTTATCAAAACAAACGTCATCCCGAATTAGACCGTAAATCGTTTCGTGGAATTCCTTCGCCGTGTCATTATTCAAATTGCTGATGATTTAACAATTGCAATGATGAAACGAAAGAAGAAAAAAACACACACAACAGCAACGAAAGTCACACACAACCGTTTCACTTAGAATCGTGAGCCAACGGCACAACGACACAGAGACAACGAACAAAATGATGGGTCCAATCAAATATATGTGTATTATAAAATGAAAATTGGGTGGTATTGTGTGTGCGAAATGAAAACGAAAATCCAATAGAATGGAAAGAAGTAAAAGAAGAAGTAGCAAATGAAGAATTGTCTATATTTTTTTTTTCATCAAGTGCACTGGTGTGGTATGCCAATATTATATTAATCATTCGACGTCAAACCGATGAATGGGTTGTAACATATACTATATGATGTGTTTGAGTCGACAGCCAATCGCCACGCAAAACATTTGCAAATCGAAATTCGGCACTGTTTTTTTTTATCCAGTTTGACAATTAACGAAATGACGGCGGCAGCAACGGGCTACAAACGAAGAACTGCCACAGAAGACCTATGCCGACTAAAGGAATATCAACACACACCAAACACAACAAACACACGCACGCACGCACACATGCAGCAAACACAATATTGAACAACTAAACAGGAATAACAGAACGGCCTGCAAAATTAGCAAAAGTGACAGTGGAAAGTCACACAAAAAATCAGATGCGAATCGCGCGAATCACAAGAAAACCACCGAAACGACAGAAGAAGGAGGAAAAAAAACTAGAATAAAAGTGACTTGTGCACACAACCAACAAACAAACAAATAAAATAAGGCGAAGAAGAACGCGACACGGTGCGCGCGTACACACAGAATATCAGAACAAGAACGAACGTACACGACAGTGTACTGTGTTGTAATTTATAGGCGAACACCGAAACGAATAAATATATAAACAACTTGAAGTGCCGAAATTGAAATGCAATTTGGAAGTTAGACGCGCACGCCGCCGATTCATCGAGGACATTTATCGTTTTCATATGTACGATACAAACACACAAAGAGGATCTCTCTCACTCTCACTTCTTTCTCTATCTATCTCTTGCTACTCGGGCTAAAGAGGAAATATGCAAAGAGAAAAAAAAATTTGTAGCAAATAATGCACACAACGCATTGGGAAAAAAAACAACAACAACAACAATGAAATGAATTGAACTAAATAAGCGCACCGCGTTTTTTCGGTTTGTCTGGCGAACACTTTAAAGCAACTTGATAAACTAACCGGAGAACCCGCGCGCTTTTACTTGATAATGCTTTTTTGCGTTCTACCCATAGCGAGCAAGAGAGAGAACGGGCAGACATACATACAAACGAACACAAAACGAACAGAGAAATTCGGCCGGAGTGAGAGCGAGCGAGCGAGCAAGAGAGACAAAGATAGAAAGAGACTCGGGGAGAGAACACATAAAGAATGCCGTTCGTTTCTGTTGCATCCACATATTGAAACTGGATGGCGAATTTGTGTGTTGCGTTTAAAATGTGTTTTTTTTTATTTCACTTTGCCTTTTTTTTATATCTATACTATACATTTATAGATAGAGTGTAAGAGCGATTTCATTTCGAATGTAGAGGAGCGCTCATAAAGCGCATAGAAGCCGAAGCGGAGGTGGCAGCTCTCTTGCTCTCTCTCTCTTTTTCCCTCCTTTTCGTTCGCACACTGTGTTCCGTTGAAACAACAAGACTCCACAGCAGCCAAGCAATTGTCTCTTTCGTTCATTCGTCGATTTTTGTATTTGTTTCGCGAAACGCGCGCGTGAATTGCTGCTCCTGCTGCTTTTTTTTCGTTCGTTTGCTTGATTCTTTTTTTTTCCTTCAATTTCTGTGTGTATTACTGCTGCTGTTAGTGCCGATGGTTTTTTTTTCTCGATGATTTTGTCGGTGTGTAAATAAAAAAGCGAAAATGCATTGGTAGCCCGACACACAGTCGGCTCTAATGTATGGAGTGTGTGTACGTTGGTTCGGTTCAGTTCGGTTTCGATGTTCGGTGTGTTTGTGTGTGTGTGTGTGTGTATGTCAAAAGTCTTTATGGCCATTTATGAATACACATACTCCACAACCGCACAGTACAAATATCAAATCGAATAGACATGTGTAATCGACGAAATAGTTTGAACAAATGTGCATTTCGTGTGACAACGACAACGCCAACGACGACGACAATGACGATGTCGGGTTGAGCGCACAAGAATGTGTGTTTCGACTCGTTGTGTGTCTCTTCCACCGCACGAAGAATGTATTTGTTTCCAACTGAAATCGCATTTTGGACACACCACAATCCAAAGTTCACAGGCAACCAAGAATGGGAAAAAAACAACAGCAACAACACATGCCGAAAAACCGAATCGGTCAATCGTCAATTGCATTTTAATGTTGAATTAAAAACTTGCTCGTTTTTTGTGGGATGTGCGAAAATAGTCGAGGCGTAAAATCAAATCTTCATTCATGATTTTTGGCCCATAAATGATCGGAATCGATATCGAATCGCCGGCGATGTTGTTTACGACGCCGCAGTCATCGTCGTCGTTATCGTTGTTGTTGTCGATGGCAATTTCGATTCGGGGCGCACAGATTGCATAACCAGTCATATCAAAGACTCAATCGATTCAAATGTATACGCTTGGTCGCACAAAAGCGCACATCTCTTTCATATCTGCCGACACAATCGTCATCGTCCTTTTTCGTTTCATGGAAAGTCACATTTGCACAAGGACCATGACGGCGACGACACCAGAAGATTCCGCGTTGTGTGTTTCATGCCGTTTTCGCACATCTCCTGTCTCACCCTCACTCTCTCTCTCTCTCTCTCTCTCTCTCTCCGTCTCTCTCTCCCTCTCTCTCATCAATAGAATGCAAAATGCCGAAGCTGAAGAAAACAAGAATGCGATGCACAAATTATGTGTGAAAAAAAAGCGAAGAAGAAATGTGTGCCTGAAAATTGGTAGTCACGCGAATTTTCGGTGCGCATTGAAATTAAGTAGCACGTGCTGATATATGTTCAACGGGGCAATTTACATCGGTAATACACAGAGTCCGTGTGTACGCCGTGGCTGTCGGGTTTTCGATTGTTTGCTCTATACCCTGAACTCTACTCTTGGTATACACTTTGTGTGCTCGCGCGCGCATTCATACGCTGGGGCCATGATTCGAAAGAACTGTTTCTCACTCGTTTCGTGTCTTACCAATTGTACGGTAGATTTCATTGTTTCCTTTTATGCTCACTTCACCTCGCTTTTGGCGATATTCTGCTTGTGCTGTTGCTGTTCTTATTATTGTTTTATTATCGCCTCTCTGCTCATTCTTGTTGTGGTTTGCGCGATATTTATACTCTCGTATGTGTCTGGATGTGCGTATTGTTTCGCATTTCAAATGAAGTGGAAAGTGCTTTAGCGGTCGTTTGATCTTCAACCATGAACACACATTCGATTAACTCAACATTGGTTCGCATTTCATTTCGAGCAAAAGTCGCTTGGAATTTACGCTTGAAATCACGTCCAAATTCGAATGATGCCGTGCATTTTTGTTGTTTTTGTTTGGTATGTGAGTGTTGCATTGGTTCTCGGGAGGCTTGTCAGTGTTGTTCACAATTTGACCGTAAAGAGCTCACGAATAATTAGTCATCGACGGTCGATGTTTTTTTTTCTCTCTCGAAATTTTTGTGCGATTTACTGGGTGTGCAATTCGTCATTTCGGTCTCTGTCTCTGTTCGTATGTGCTTTGGAGCCTGTGTGGAACCTCAATTATGCATGCATCTCATTCGATATGTGCTTGTGCGTACAATTTCTATGGATAAATTAATATTTTTGCACCGTATACAATTTTGATAGCACAACCGATTTCCTATCTAAACATAGAACAAGTCAGCATTGAAGTATTTGTATTTGGGCTCGCGATCCACGAGCCAGCGACCAGACTGAACGAACAAACGGGAGGGAGACACATCGTTTTGATCCCTTTTTGCACATTTGCATCGCATCATTGGCATTAGCATCAGTTTCGTACCATTTGAATATGCGAACCAATTTGGATTCGCATGTTGTTGCTGATTTTTTTTTCTCTCGTCTTCTTCTCATTCACTCATTCGTTCGTTATGTCGATTGCACTGTGTTTTTTTATTATTTAAATACTCTCGTTGGCAGTTTTTCGCGTTGCCATCATTCATTTGTGTTGTTTCGTTGTTTGCCTCTTTTTTCGTTCTTGTTGCTAAATGTTTCAATTTTGTTGTTATTGGTTTGGTGTGTGAGCCATGGCATCTGGTTCGCTTGCACTCTGTTAATGCAAACACACAAAATTCACTTCTCTCTCTCTCTATCGCATATCTCTCGTTTTCGTACGCTTTCGCATCTCTCTCCATATGCACATTGAAATATATACACAGGACACGTGATATATATATATATATATATAAATCTTTATAGGTATACCAAATACATAAAATCGACTCTCTCATACTCTTTTCTCTGTTGTCGCGCGAGCCGTTTGGAGAAAGAGAGTGAGTGTTTGGCGGACGATGTGTTGTTGTTTTTCGGTTTTGGTTTTTATTTCTGTTCTGAACACTGCGTGTGTGTGTGTGATTCGGGCATTTAGTTGTTTTCGCGTGCAATTTTTCGTGTTCGAAAACAAAACCATTTTGCACAAATGTGTGTATAATATTTTATTGCGTCGCGCAACGAGTAAACCGAACGAAGAAGATAAATTGTTGTTGGCGGTATTGATCTCTCTTTCACTCACTTGGTCTCATTCGGTGTGTGCCTCCTTTACTGTTGGTAATGTGTGTAACGCACATACCGTGTGCGTGCGTGTATTGGAGTGATGAGCCGTGTGCCGGCTCAAGCTACCACATAGACAAACCTTCGGCATTTATCTAAATGAACGTTCTGTAAATCAATGCGATAAAATTGAAAAAAAAAAATATATATATACATACATAACGAACGCAACTCGCTGTTGAACAAAAAATTGGCTAGTAGAAAAGAGCGACAGAGGGGGAGAGAGAGAGAGAGAGAGAGAGAGAGAGAGAGCGTGAAACGAAATTCGCAAACTGCAATGGCTTGTACTTCTATTTTATCTGTTTGAAACGAACGAACACAAAATATGTACATTTTTAATACTGATATACCAGTGGGCCTCATCGGCATACACGTATAGCTGTAAATCATGAAAAATCCTTTTGAATGGAATAGGTAAACGACTGATAGCTCCTCTCGACTCATATACATGCATATTTGTATGCGAAAAACCGATCGGGAAGAAGACAGATCCAAATTCTCTAATGGATTCGATCCGAGGCACGCTCGATTCGGCTTGACGCTGATTTTATATGCAGATGTGTTCACTTCACTCTTATAAATAGACATCTTTCAGTTTGGATCCAATTTTTTTCCTTTTCCTCCACAGCGGATTTTTGCGGCTGGCTCTCAAACACTCAATGCTGTCGACAGTGAAAAAGAACTGAACACTTTTTTTTGTTCGTCATGCATCTGCAATAAGTTCACACAGAGTCTTTGCATGGAGCTGCCTTTTTCTTCTTTATCTCTATCACCCTCTCTCGCGTAGTTGATGTTCTTTTTACTTCCATCGACACAGACACAGACACACACACACACACGTCTTTGTCTCAGTGTTCTCTTTTAATATAGTCTTCGTTTGCTTTTAATATATTGAATGCTGAAGAGACCTCACGTGGAAAGAACGGGTTTTTATCTTATTTTATTGCCCGTTTTCTTTTCTAGCAAGCACTTCAAAATGATTTTAGCGCGCAAAAGATATACCCGCCAAACTCTTCTCGCTGTGTGTATTCGATGAACACAAAATTGTTCGATTTCTTTTTCCGTCTTTGCAACGATGAAATAGAAGAAATGAACCACAGAAGCTTTACGTCGAGAAGAAATGAAACCAACGCAAATGATTTGCGTAAGTCAATATCTGCCATAAGTGATCAAAGTCGAAGAATTGCTGCCAAATCCCATTTCCAATCAGTTTTTCCCGATCGTGCGCGCCTTGATCGAAAACGAACGCCGAGAGCCAAGAGAAGAAGAAGAAGAAGAAGAAGAAGAAGAGAGAGAGAGTGAGTATGCAAGAGACCAACGTGGAACGACACAAGCTTTTTGTAAACTGTTGCCGACCGAGCACGCTGGCATACTCGTAACGATGATGATGATCACAACACACAGCGAATTCAATTGCAATGCCTTCGATTAAACGACGTTATTAATAGCCAAAGCATAAGAAGAGCACCAGACGATAAATGCATTGCGATTAGGCCCAACCCAATCCAATCTGGATAAAATAATGATAGATCTTTCATGTCGCGATCGTGCTCCTGTATGCATTTCTTTTTCGTTTTTTTCGCTGTCCATTTCCACTATGGATGCACCTAAAGACGCAATTGTAACTTTGCCAATCGGTGCACTACACCGATGACTCTCGATGCAATTGCCCCGTTGGCCAACTCCAAGTGGCCACGGCTTATTGCGTATACAATAAATCAATGTGAACGAATTTATTTCCAACAAATCTTCTCGATACATTGAAAATGCATCGATTGAGTTGACACTGTAGTCGAGCGTTTCGATAAGGTTCGACGTTCTGTTTTTTTTTTCCTTTCTTTCCACATACACTTAATTACACCGAGTATCTGGCCGCTTTGACCCAACAACGTCTCTCTTTTCCCTAATAAATAGACAACTCAACCAAACTACTATCCACTAAAAACACAACACACAACAGCACAAAAACGTTTGCTCCATTTATTGAACGAGCTATTAGCGCATAGTCTCAATATTTTTCATTTGATTGTTTATCGGTGGTGAGTCAACTCTCTGACTCTAACATGCTCTATTAACTAGCGTCATTTGGTATTTTTACACATATATTTTCAATCGGAATTGACGACGACGATGATGACGACGACGACATCGACTGATTGTGCACACATTTCGATGGCTAGAAATTATTTCAATCAAACGAAACAGAAATTGCCAATTTCATATCGTGACTTTTAAATTATTACGGCAATGGCGCTAAGGGAATTGATTTCGATGATTTTTATGCAACATCGCTGCCGATACTTTTTTGTGCGAGTCTTTGAATTTATGAATTTGAGGCAAACAAATTCGACAAATCTAATAAGACGGAGTTTTTCTGACTTAAATTCTCGAATCCTTTGTGAATTGGCTTTTGACAGAAGGTTTTTTAGTTTTTGATGAACTTTTCCACTTTGTATGTGATTTTGAATGATGTGGCATGGGTTTTGTGGTGAAATCGATGCAAAAAAACAGGTTGATCGATGCAAGGGAACTGATTGACGCTGCCTTTTTTTCTTTCTTTTCCTTCGATGGAGTTTTTTTTTCATGCTAGTAGTAACTGGACATTTTTCATCCTTCTTAAATTCGTAATTTGTGTTAATTTCTTTGCGATTTTTTCACAAGCATTAAAAACATTGATTGCTTATTCGATATTTGCTGTCCCACATAGTTTTCCTAAAATTCTTTGCATTTCGAACCAAAATCAAAGCTCTACTTAAAAGTCACTCTCTGAAAGTTTTTGGCTTCAAATGTGTTCCAGTGAGGAGTATGGGTCCTTGCAACAGTGCTTTCTCCTTTTGAATTTGTCATTTAGCAAAAAACTGTACAGAAAAGTGTTCGTTTTTCGTGGAAATGAGCAGCAAATCTGGCGAATTGTGTACAAATCAGATTCAAAGGGTGTTCGTATCAAATATGTTTGCATTATATTTGATGTGTGTGTGCATCTCGTGCGGCTCAATTGAGGCTCTGTAAGTGCGAAATGATTCGGTGTCGGCAAATGTACACACCGTGACAGAAATAAACGGTAATAAATTGAAATGTGCGCAAGAGAAATATATAGGCAAGAACAAATTCCGAAAGAACGTTTAATAACGAAATACACACACGGAGCACGGAAAAAAGGTAAAACAAAACGCAAACCACAATCCAATGGACAATTTTTTTTCCTTCTCTCTTCTGATTGTGTGGCTGTCGTTCTCGCTATTGCTGCCGCTTTTTTCGGTGTGTTCGTTCGTAAGTGCGCGCGCTCACGCTCGTTCAAAGATCCACAGCAAATAAATTAAAACCGGTTCTCTTTTTCTTGAACGTAACATCACCCGATTATGGTGCTGTTCTGATTCGGGGACTTGCTAGTGATTTTTATTTTTCGTTTGTACGTTTGCCCGTTCGCAAAAAACCGATCTATATATCCATAGCATCGTCAAGCAAACATTGGCAGAGTGAGCGCATACATCGGTTGTGGCAGAAGAGATGGGAAATTCATCCGCAACTATCTGAACTATTTTAATTATTTAATTTTAACTCGTAGCCGGCATTTGGCTTGGTATTTACTTCTGATTATGGGTTTTCCTTTGGCCGCAAATGATTTTGTTTCACCTGGTTTTTTTTCTCTCTCTCTGGTTTTGTTGCGCTCCTTTTCCGCAATTATTTGCAGCAGTGCATGATGAGGAATACTTTGGCACCAAATACAAAAACCCATGTCGCCCGCACTCGTGCGCCGCTCACACTCTGGAAAATGCTCGAACTCGAACGATTCATTTTGATCGTCCTCTCATTCTTTCTCACTCACTCACTCTCTTTCATGTTTTGTATGGAAGTGTCGTCGTTGTTGCCATTTTTATCATCATTTACTAATTTTGTGAGATTTGAATGCAACCACGTCGTCAGATGAGCGAACCGAGTGTATAATAATCATTGCGCTTGATTTCACTATCGTCAACGAAACGAAAATAGCAACAACAACACCAATAAATGCGAAATCTATTGGGTTTCGTATCAAAGGGCATACAGCTTATCGATGCATGAGCACATTTCTAGAGATGGAACGAAAAAAGAAGACGTGCAAATCGAGGTTGTGCGAGAGCTCTTTGTATGCGAGCAACAACGATGCTTTTTTTCTCAATTCAATTCAGTTCAGTTCAGTTATTGTTGTTGCTGTTGCTGCGCTCTTCATAACATCACCGCTAAATATCATCATAGCATCCACACAACCTAGAATTTCTATCTCTTATTCGTGGGATGAACTCAATAGCGACATGTTAAACGATATTTTTGCACACTTTTTTTTCATTCACCTCGACTCTTTTTTTCTCTCTAGTTTTGTTTCGAAAAAGACATAAGATCCTGATGCCATTTGCACAAACCACAACACAAACATACAGAGAAAGAGAGAGAGAGAGAGAGAGAGAGAGTTTTAGTCACTCCAACTTGAAAAATTTAAATGAACCACTTCGAATGAATTATTTATAATAGAAAGGGGAAAGGCTTTTTAATTACATCACTAAAATGCAATTCACCAATTTAGGTGTGAAATTCATCGCTTTGAGAGTGAGAAAGAGAAGGAGCGAATATGCGACAAAAATGCATTCCACAACAGCTGAAGAATTTCGAAGCATAAACGATTTGCCCTCTTTCCAAAATAAATTACCAATCATTTTGAACATACGTTGTAAACGCAATTATTACGATAACTTTCAACATTGGGCCCCAACTATTTGGGCTGTATCTTATTTGAATTTTTGAATTTGATTTTGTAATTGCGTTAATTTGCTTCCGAAATACAAAATTGGCTGTTAAAAATGTTTGAAGAATTTTCAACGTTCATAAAATATTCAGAGAGTTGAAAAAATTTGTATCGAAGACCAACTATTGCATGAAATGTTAAAAACCAATGAAAACTGACAAGAAAAACGACACATTTTAAAGAAATGAAATTTATAGAAGCTAATGAGCCTTCGAAAGAGTTTTAAATACAACAATAAGTATTTGTGTGACCATTAAATTCATTCGGAAATGTAAAACACATAAAAAAAGGTGAATCATAAGGTAAGTGTGAACCACAAGAGATGGTCAAAAAGTGTATGTGCCAATAACCGCTATGAGCGTGGCTGTATAATTCCCTGAAGAATATGTCGCAAGATCAAGAGCAAATGACATTCACGATTTAGCTTACCAACAAATATGCTTTTATGACCATATCGCTTGATATCAAAGGAGATTTTGCTCGACCATCCACAACGACAATCAGAGCCCAAAAAACACACACATACACCAAAATACCGTTTGACTATGTGCAAAACCCAGATTCACAATTCGCGCGTCTTTTTAGCACTACATGAAATGTAGAGCTACTAATCTGCTTTTTTTTCTTAATACTTTTTGAGTGATGAAACAAATTATGGAGAATTTCAATTTTATGCTCATATTTTTCATTTAGTTTAAAACAGGTGCAGTAAGACAAATAAGTGCACAATATCTCAAAGCGCCAATCAAATTTTTATTATCAAATGTTGTTTAAAACTTACATTCATTTTTCGTATAATATTTTCTGAGTCTTGAACAGAATTAAAGTGACTTTCGATTCTATGCTCATATTGATTATTCAATTTAAACCAAAGGCAGTATATTTCAAAAAAGAAATTAAACCAAGATCTTGTAATTCATTTTGCAAATAAATATATAACTTTAAAGTTACTTTTTTGAAATATATTTCATGTAGTGCACCAAAAAATAGTTTATTGTGAATCAACAAAATAGATTAAGTAACTAAAAACTCAAGAACGCAGAGCGGAGCGAAGTGAAGCCCTGCGGTCTTGTTTGTTGTTGTGTTCGTTCTTCCTCCGAAATATCCTTGTGAAAAGATTTGTGCTGCACGTGGCACGACTATTCAATATGCAGCATACAAATAAGAAGAAGGAGCGTGAACGCGCCGTGTGGCTCGCATATATTCACCGTGAACTTGAAGGTATTTTGCTTTAGTTTGATAGTTTGTTCATGTGTTGTTGGGATGTTTTTTTTCTTCTTCTTCTTAATTTCATTTTCTGCTTATCGGCATTGTGTGTTGGATGCCGTTCAGGCAGAAAATGTTGGCGTAGGTTCGTGTCGGTTACATCATTTGCACGCGAAGTTTTTCAACGTTGCGGCATCAAAATTGATTGAATGATGTAACAAGTTGAAAGAAAAATCCTGTGATTTCTTATAAGAAGCATCGGCAGCAGCAGGAAAATATACAATTTCGTCGATTGAAGTGGGCCGTGTTGCATTGGGTCAATGGTAAGTTGTGCATTCAATTACGGTACGATTTTCTTGATTCGAGCAATTGATTGGAAGTTTTTCAAGGCATTCGAAATGGATTATAGAAGAGGAAGAAGAAGAAATAGAAGAAAAAAAGAGATTAGAAAACCAAATATATCGTAGAAAATCGATGACTTTATTCACTTTCTCGGGATATTCGTCGCTGATACTTTTTCCGCGGAAACGAAAGAAAAAAATCTGTCGAATCGGATTGGAAATCATCATTTTCAGTGTACAAAAATCAATGTCGATGTTCAATGTCTAGTGTCGCTTGATCGGTTGCAGCATCGCGAATACCCGCAACAACGGCAGCAGCAAAAAACAGCCAAAGCGTACAATTGAAAACGTTGTTAAACAATATTCGATCAACGAGTCGATGGGTGTCGAATCGTCAGACCGAGAATTTTTTTCGCTCTTGTTTGGCATTGTGCAATGCACAGGCACACACACATTTTTTTTTCTCTCTCTCTCCCTCACTATGCTGCCAATGCGATGTTCCATTGAAAGAGAGCCGGGGTATTGCAGTTCGCGCGCATACGGTTGCCATTTATTTCATTCGAATACGTTGGCTACCTTTTTTTTCACTAGCATCGTTCACATTAACGTTCTTTTTTCCTGATATTTTCCAATTGATTTTGATTGCTACCGTCGCTTAGTGACTCAGCCCAGCTTTTTGTAACCCATTGCAACGAAAACAGAACAGAGACGAACGACATGGAAGAACGAGTGGAAGAGAGAGGCAGCGGGACAGAGTCAGGCGCATCATATCAAAAATTGTTTGAAATTGAACATGGACGAAGCATTCCTTGTTCACTTCAGAGGTGGTGGTTGTAATGCACACTGCACAGAGAGCACATCCATGTGCACCCAATGCTGCTATTACAATTGGTAGAATAGAAAAATATAATTCGATATGTGACGTTGAACTGTGCATTAAACGCCAAAAACTAAGAGCATTGCGTTTAGCGTTGGCATGTTGACACATACATATTCGCTCCGATGATGAGTTAACATGGATGCACATTATTTTCACATAACATATAGGGAGAGAGAGAGAGAAGCGAAGAACAAATAAACAACAACAACAAAAATTGACTCGCGGCTAGTGTGAGTGAGACGTCGGAACAAAAGCAATAGTAACGACTCGAAAATTGAATTGAATCCATTTCTGAACTTTTTAAATGACATTACATTTTGAAGGCATCGTCGGTGCGAGCGCAAGCGAAACGTTTGTATTCGAGCAATTCGAATTCGTACAAGCTAAAGTCCAAAGCACATAGAGAGAGAGAGAGAGAGAGAGAGAGAGAGAGAGAGAGAGAGAGAGAGAGAGAGAGAGAGAGAGAGAG
>NW_022601406.1:0-40497 GCF_009176505.1 Sitodiplosis mosellana | reverse complement strand
GAGAGAGAGAGAGAGAGAGAGAGAGAGAGAGAGAGAGAGAGAGAGAGCACAGAGAATGAGCATAGGAGAAATATAAAATTCTGAAAAACGAGCGCATTTCATTCGGAAAAAGGATCAATGAACTACTTACTCACCGACAGAAGGGCAAACATCGACAACTTTGAAATGCAACAACAATTTCGAACGAACGAATGAGACGAACGCGGGCGCGCGCATCCGACAACCAAACCAAACACATAGAATGAGAGATAGATCCAAAACCATACCAATGTGTGTACACGTACTTGTATGCAGTGCAGTCCCAATGATGGAATATATGTATCGCATGAAAAAAAAAATCGCAAATATTGTGCACCTAATGAATTTTGCTGTAACGCATGGGCGTATTACGTACATTCAATGTTCGGACACATTTTCAAATAGATTGTGTACTTTAGTATCTTTCGATCTCTCTCTCTCTTTCTCTTCCTCCTTCCCTCTCTATCTCTCCCTTTTTCTCTTTCTCTCTCGTTTTTACTTGTTGCAGCCGCATCGCATCCGAATGTTTGGATTGGAGCCATGGATCAAACTGCATTTATTTTCGTTAAATCTCTTTCTCACTCGCATTTGCAATGCTTCTTTGTCGATGAGTCTATTCCCTCTCGAAGTGCATTGTGTAATCTGCTCAAGCTATTTGAACTTGACTTAAGCCATTTTGATTTTATCTCCTCGATTTTTTTTGTATTTCAATAGCTCGAGTTAGGAAACTCAATCCTATTTTCTATTTTTATCTAATTCTTTTTTGACCATACGTCGTTTAGCCACATCGCGAATGCACGAGAGGCACACTTGCAATGGCTAAAAATGTGAATATAATTAAAGCAATCACATTCATGCTGAGCATTTATCATCGAGGTGTGAAATTTTATGACTCTTTGTATGCTACTTAGTTTTATGCACAGAAGTGGTTTTAAGAAATCGTTGACATACGGAGGCAGTGACATAAAGAAGAAAACAAGAGCATATTTCTATGTCTAAAAAGAGATCGAATTTGAGGGAAGAGAAAATCTGTTGCCTCAGAACAGATGCAGAGTGATATGTATCTTCTTCTTTTTTTAAATTCTCTATATAGCGAGAGCAATGCAATAGAGAGATATGTTGATATCAGACATTTTGCACAACATGAGCAATAATAAAACGCACGACTTTTTGCCTATTTTTGAAGATGCACATATAAATTTAGACTCAATACCAATTGACATTTCAAATGAGCGCGAAAAAAATAAATCTGTTTTTGCGAACAGCAAATTATTATTGTTGTAATATGCAATGTTCGAATTTTTCTTGGAAAAGTCGAATGGATTTTCGTCGATACTCAAAAATCCAAAAATAAATTCTAAATTTTGACATATTCCAAATCTATTGGAATTAAATGGTCAGACACATGGATTAAAATTGATTTTCTCATTTCAGATCACTTCAAAGCTATTAAACCATTGAGATTATTCCAGAATGATAATCTCTTTCGTTGTACACAATAAGTCGTTTTTCAGGATTTTTCTTTTTTTTTCATTTCAGTACAAGTTATTGTAGAATCCGATAAAATGCTTTGTCATTTCGACTACAAAAATGTTGCACCGAATTTCAAATGAATCGTTCAACTTTCAAATAGTTCAAATGCGAGAGCTCAATAACTTCCAGTAGATGGCGCTCCATCGGCAATACTTACAGTGCTTTTATCAAAGTAAACTTTGCGAAATCAAGTTCAATTCCAATGAAACGAATGCTTTCCTTTTATTTCTGATTTCGAATAATTTGCTTTATTGATTTTAATCGTAATTTTGATTCCATTTAAAACGGAAGATATATGCATGTAAAAAAGAAATCCCGATGAAAATTCATCGAAATAATAAAATTGTATGTTATAAAAAAATGCACCAATTTTTTTAGTTTAAAAACCGTTCAAACAATGAATTTGAACCTTTGAAACGACCTTTCTTCTTCTATGGGACGGCTAATTTTTTTTTTAATTTACGTTTCGCATGATTTTTTTCTTCTTCTTCGTCTGCTTATCGTTATTTGCGGACTGAATTCAATCCGCTATAAAATTTGCGTTGTGCATCCATTGAGGCACTCTAATTTCATGACAAATTTTCTTTCTCCCTCTTTCTCTAGATCTATTCGCTAAATAAAATTCTCCAATCGAACGAAAAACGCTTTAAACAACTATATCACCTAGGTATTTTGATTATAAATGTTCACACACGCTTAATATTTAAAGAAAAAAATAAAAAAATAAGAATTGTGCAATTTATGTCCATCCAAAGTCAATGCCAGTCATTTGATAGAACTTCATGTTGTACGGGCGATAAAATGCTTTCAGTTGCACATAAGCAATTGGGCTAATGGATGGATGATTACGACCTTTACTTTTGCCAAGGCAATGCGGCGACGACCGTGCCTCCGATTTGATCAAACATGGAAAACCCTTTGATGAATTGAAATAAAAGTATTTCTCGGTTATAATACGCTTTAAACCGAGAAAATCTTGTACACGACCGATTTCAAACCTGTAAAATTGTTCCAAGGATTAGATTTTCGAATGGATTCAAGAAATTGGAGCCACTTTGATCAAAAGAATTAACGTGTTTTAGGGAATAGGATTGAGTATCAATTTTTATACAAATTTGCCAAATTCAACAATAAAAACAGTTGGAATTGAAAGAATGACGGAACAATGAACGAAAATATTAACAATTAGAAGAAAAAAAATCAAGAAAAAGAAAAGAGGGAAAAAAATTGGAGAATTCAAGAAACAAATTAAACCGAGATTAAATTTGATTACGAAGAAAGTAAAAAATAATCAGAAAATTATATGAAAATTGTACAAAAAAGTTTTTATCATCAAAATTTAAATAGATTGATAGTACAAAAAATGAAAACTTACGCTGGGTCAACGATTAAACGTTCACCGCTGACAAATAAAAATTGTGATAAGCTGAAGTATTGTAGCCATCGTTCCAAGTATCTGGCATACAGACCAATTTTGATCGGACCCCATGTGGTATCGACGGTACCTGTTCAAAAAAAAAGAAGGTTCTAACATTAAAAAGATGTACAAAGAAAACAAATGTGATGATAGTGAATTGGATTTTTTCTTTATGAAATTCCTTGCCGGTGGTTTGATTTAAAAATGCCAAGTCTTCGAAGCTTTTCATTTCTTTTCGTTTGCTTGCAGCTTGAGTGTAGTCGCTGATGGCTCTTGTGACTGGATCTCGCACGACCACCAACAGCCTGAAATGAAACGTGAAACAGAAACACCTAATCATCGAGTCCAACTGATTTGACATTGCTAATGGGTTCAGTGTAGCAAGGGAGAAGCTTTTTTTCATACTTTGTGCTTGGATTCATGTGATGAACGCGAAACGGAACATCTTTGGTGATGAAATATGATGGTGTTTTTTCCATTGTAATTTGGCCGTCAATGGTCGGTGGCATGTGGTTACGATACCAGTGTAGTCCACGATTATAGTGTCGATCAAAAAAGTGGACCTCACAGCCGGCAGCACGAACATCGGGATGTAGTCGTATGAACTCGAGCAATGCTCGCGTGCCACTTTTCTTCACGCCAATTATCAACACCTGGGGCAAATGTCGATTCAACTGTTCACCTTGTTCGCTAAGCAAACGGTATTTTGGCGTGAAATCTACTTCACTCACACCTGTCAACGGAACATTCTGCACAATCGTATCGACCAACTGAATCTCAAGCACTTCAGTGAAATTGCTTGACGTTGTCCGCTTTGACTCTTCGGTTACTGTATGAGAGTTCTATATTTGACGAAAAAAGAATCACAACATTCATTGGTATGAAAAAATCAATTTAAAGCTGAAATAATGGGCTCGTCACTTGGCTTCTTGCCGAATAAAACTTGCTAATAGAAAGTTAGAATTTTTGGATTTTGAGAAGAAACTTGTTTAGGTAATTGAAAAATTTAGTTTCAAAGTAAAACACTCATACCACGGATTGCATTCACTTACCCGCTGCAGTGAGCGTCGAATGGTCGGAATCAAACAGGAGTTAAATGTGAAGGAAATGTAGAGTAAAAAGATGCAAATCAAAAGTGTAGCGACCATTGTGCGATTACTAAAGTACGAATACATTGTGCATCACCGACTGTCTTGTGCTCCGGTGTAACCCTCGACCGGAAATTGACGTTTTTTCTTTTCAAATCGTATTTGCTTTCACTCGGCTTGTTTATTTCTCACGTGGCCTTACAACTAAGAACAAAATTTGTGTATGTAAACAAATGTATCAAAAAAAAAAACTTTCACAGCAGCTCGTATTCGTTTCATGTAGTGCAATGCGGAAGAAATGACCTGAAATGAGAGTGCCATTCCAATGTATTCGATTCGCTTGACGCCGAAACACATCAATCTGTCTTATTTGTCATCACATGCGCACTGCGAATCATTTGTTCTTGCGAAAAATTGATAACAGCACAATTTCAACGCGCCCAAACACATACCACACTCCATCTGATGAGCATACCAAGTGCAATGCATTCCGTATTGCCGGATGTCTAAACAGCTGTTCGCTTCGTTTTTGGCTATTTTCATCGTCGGTTAGAAAATGAATGGAAAATGTATTTTTTTGGGATGGTGGCAAAAAAAAGCGATTTTTTTCTTCTTCTTAGAAATTCAACTGGAAAATGGAAAAATGTGGGCTTTGAGCGCGTTCTGAGGTATCTTGAATATTCCGGCCTAAGTAAGGTTTGTTCAAGGTATTGTGTTATGTTGAACACTTTGAAAATGATTCAAATTTTGTGAAGTTCGTTTAACGCAAAGCGTTCAGATACAATCATTGTAGAAGTCTTCCACTAGAAGAAATTACGTTGAGTAAACTTTTCGCAGTAAATGCAAAGCAATTGGATAATGATCTAATTATAAAACATGAAACACACGTGCCACTTCATTCGCGTTTTCTCTCTCTCTCTCTCGCCATTCATCGAGATGATAACTTCACAATAGTGATAAAAACTGTTGTAAAAATCCAAATGGCTCTAAAAAAAGAATATTATCTATTGACGCATCCATTCAAGTTATTGCCAATAACGTTGGCTGAATGTCAAAGTTTCTAAAAACTTCTTCGAATATCAAAGGGCCATTTAAATGAATGACAAAAAATTGTTTGTAAAAATTCTGTAACAAAATTATTGACAAGCAATTGAATTTTGATTAAAACAAAACTTCCAATTCAATACCTTAATTCTAAGTCAATACCTTAATTTCGATGATTGTAAAGTTCGTTTACTGACGTAAATAGACCATTTTATGGTTATTTTCATTGATTTTTTTCTCTGTGTCCACTTTCGGAGAAATAGCGCAAATAAATCGCATTATCAATGAGAACTTATTGAAATGGTTGCTAAAATTAGAAACTGTTTGAAAAGAATCATCGGAAATGATTCAAAGAAAAAGTGAACAATGAGCATTCGAATTTAGATGAAGAACTTTCATCGACGATGGTTCTACTCGTCGGATTTCGACTTTGTAAAAATTGTAAAACGTGACCATTTTGATTTATTAGCAATACGTTAAATAGATAACCAATCGCTTTCTTTTTGAAATAAATTTTTTTTTCTACTTTTGCTACAGACTTCAGTCGGCGATGCATTCATTGTTGTTGCACTTGATTATTTTGAACGTTACAATTGGGTGTCAAAAGGACACATCGAATGTCAATAGACTCGTGAATATGTGATATGCAATACACTCGGTGAAAGAGCGGTACACGATTGTCACGTTCGTCTTATCGCTCACACATGCTGGCATGGGCTAATTGCTCAAGTGGCCTCTTAATTTGCCCGCATTATTTTCAACACCCCACTTTTGTTTTTTTTTGTTTTTCCCAACCTTTTTTGTTTTACTTCTGCCAACCATATTTAGTTGGTGCGAATTTATTTATAAACTGAATGCTTTAGTTCTTCAGTAACAATATTTCGATTTTATTCTACCCATTAGTGATTCAAGAGGGTTCAAAAATTTTTTGTTGTTTTTTAATTGGCGTCGCGACCACTTTCTGCGGTCAAAAATTGTGTTCTGTGACTCAAACTATGTAATCGCATCGATCCTTATCACAAATCACCTGCCGTTGAAACTATCGTCAATTTGCAATAATGACTGAAAAATTTCCAATTTAATACTTTGCAAAATCAATTTATTTCGCTTTCAATTTGTACAGCGCCCAACCAATTTCGACATTTGTATTCGGCATGGATTTGAACTTTCATTTTTCACTCGCATTGCAAGTATTGTAATTATTCACCATTTTTCGTGCTTAAAGGTCATCCCAACTCTATTACTGGAATGAAAAAAAAAACACGCATTGTAATCGTAAATAAATTGCGGGTCGGCCACATTATAAATTCAACGTTTCCCTGTGTGTGATTAAAGCTTATTAACAGTTGCGTCCATCGTTAACGTGGTTCATTCGGTTTATTCACGTGTAATAATAATAGGCCTGCGATTTTTTGTTTTGTTTTCGAAAACTCATTCTGAACGATGTAGATGTGCAGTTTTCGTTAACACTTTGACGATTCAACCATTTATATCGAGTCTTTTTCGATAGAGGAGAAGTGGGGTTTGTTTTTCTATAACTTTTATTCATAAATATTTATACTAACTGTTAGGTAAAGATTTATGGCAACTGTACGAATGAGGATTAGATGAAATTGAATAGGGAACAATAATGGTTCGAATGATTATTTGAATGAGTGTTTGAATTTAAATCTTTCTGACACCCACAAATGACATTGCCTACGAGTTTCAACTGTTTTTATTTCAATATCCAAAAGTGACTCTGAACTCACATTCGATTCGCTTGTTGATAATTTCTCTCGATTTATTCTATGCTTCCACTTAATTTAATGAATGATCCACCCAAATTGATGGAATAAATGTTTTGTAAACAAGTTTACTAATCACCACTATTTTTGAATAATTCCAAGTGCCATACTTGACTGATAATTATCAATATGTCATTATAATAACCGATTCAATGAAAATGATGACTATTTTTAAATTGCCCGTGTGGAAATATTTTGACAATTGATTATTTTGGGACATAGTCGACTGACTAAAAGTAATTATCCAGTACAAAAACAATGATCATAGTTAACCTCAATCACAAGTTGACTGCAGTCAAAAACGCCCAAAATTAAGCGACTGGCTAAAATTTAATCGGAATCGACTATTTTGCATGCAAATTATTTGCTTGTATGCCTTTAAATGCTATATTTACAGTTAAGTTTATTATTTGTTACAAGAATTGTGCGATGCAGGCAGAATTTACATATTGGTTTTCTTATTGCTTTTTGAAAGTGATCGCACTCGGCATCCACTTTTTTCATTTTTATCTTCATACATGCATCAATGTACTTTGAATTCATCGAAAATTCAATTGCAAGTCCTCATACTATCGAGCTCCTGTCGAAGGTTAAGGTGAATCATGACGATTAAATATTTTATATTTTTTGACAAAATTATGAGCATGACATTTAAAATGAAATCACTTCCTATACTTAAAAATCGGTTAGAATTTTCGGTTTAATTGCTGCATTCAATCTGGACGTCCACATTTTTAATTGCCAATATAAATGGTGGATGACATCGGAATTCCGCAACATTTCACCATCAGTTGTTTTGGAAAACGGTGAAAAATGTGCCTTCAGCTCGGTTCCCATTTGATATTGGGATTTCTAGTTTTGGTGGCCGCATTCAGATCGGAAAATGTAGTGAAATTTATTCTTTGATTTATGGATTTTTTCTATTGTTTTTCTCTTCAAATTTAAGAGATTACTGTCAACAGCTCAAATCGTGTCTCTTTCACACTGACTCGAACTTGACCGTACTGCTGATTGTTAGAGCGAAAGAGATGCTATTTTACAGTGTTGTTTAATTTGATTTTCTTTGTTGCTTAGAGACAAATATTGATTTCGGACATAAAATTTCTTTTTTCCAGTGGCCACCCAAAGCACTAATCGAGCATATGGATATACCAGCAATAGTGAAATATTGCTTGGATCAATGCCCTGGATCTACTAAAGCAGAAATGGAACTGTTTGAGAAAACGACCGATTTACAAAATTTGCCAAACAGCCGTGAACTCAAGTGTTATATGCATTGTTGTTTGGTTGAGTCCAGAACGATTTTGCCAAATTCAACTCGACTTAATATGGAAAATATGATGGTTGTAATGGAAAAATTGAGGAAAGAGGATGTAGATATTTTATTACGCTTGTCAAGGGGATGTATAAAACGCACCATGAACGTCCGAGATCCATGGGAATACGCTTATATTTTGAATACTTGTGCAAAATTGAACGATAACGAGGTATGAAATTGAATGGATGCATTTTGTTCTTTTAAGCACTGTAGGGAGTATGTTGTATAAAGGCGATGTGGATAACATGCTATAGCATCACACTTTAGTCTGATTTGCATCGACTATTGACAATTGTAATTAGCGAGTGTAGTGTGCGCGCTGTGAGATGCGACACTGCTGGAGGAATGATGAGTAAACGGGTCGTAAACAATTATAATATGAACGACGATCTGTCTACAGCACAAAGATTAAAATATTTATTTGTTTTTTTTTTAATTTGAGCCTTTACATTCTTTCTATCTTTCGATTTTTGTGTCAGAGTCTTTTCAACATTTTATTCTTTCATTAATTTCATACCTTTTTCTTTTAGCATTACTACTTCATCTACTAGCGCCTTAATTCTTCTTTAAAGCATCACCGCGAATCCCATTTAAAAAAAAGCGCGTCGGTGACTTGTGACTCGATTATGAATGTATTCGAAATTATCACGTACAAAGTAGCAGTAGAAAACAAAACAAAATCACAACATTCAAATTGAAAGAGACCGAGTCTTGATTTCTTTTTCCATATGGTGCTGAAGCGACATCTCACTGCGACAACGTAAGCTTCATACTCACAACAGAAAAAAGTGGCATAAGTTAAGAAGAAGAAAAAGAAGAAGTGCACGGTGTATACTGTAGTTGACGTTGTCGCAGTGAGACGTCGCTAGCAGCAGTCATTTGACGGCTTTAATGTAAAGTAATACATGAAATCGAGGCTTGAAAGAGACACTCTAGAGGACTTGACCGCTCATTATCATATGCGAAATAGATTCAACGAATTTTTTTCTCCTTCCAAAATTGAAGACAAAATAAAACTAACATAACTAATTTATAATCTAATAAATGGTTTGCGTTTATCATTTGCTATGGTTGCAAAGTGATGTACACTGGACAGGTAAGCTATCGCAACGTTCTAAGTCTCACTAATTGATTCGGTAGATACAAATTCCAGTGGCAGCTATTTTTTTCTATTGGCATGGAAAGGAAACACGTACTGCCGGTGCAAACTATTTTGAAATTTCGTAATTAATTTGCGCACCCATCTGATGACATTTAAATATCCATGTGACTTTGGAGAAACGTGTGCCATCACATCGTTTGTCGTCTTTTTTGACCGAGCAGTCACGCCTATTCGGGTCTTGTATTGAAGATCGCTTGAAGTATTAAATTGAATTGACATGAAATGCGTTGAAGGGCTTCTACTTCGCCAAACAAACAAAAACATGGGGATTCGATTTCAACCGTCACAAACGGAGTGACAAATGGAGACTTTAAGTCAATATTCACGGAAATAGTGCTACAACAATAACAAAAAAAACTGCCTCAACTCCTTGTTTGCGCTCTTTCAATTACCCACATTGTCAAAATGGTAATTGGAACCCTGTTAAAGGCACCATGTCGATGTTTGATTCAATGAACGGTTTCGTCAAAATGTGATTGATATGCTAATTTTTATATCTTGCAATTCATCGAGATATGACAGTTGGCCAAATAGTGAACAATTAAGCAATTTCATGGCAACCAAAACAAAAATGCCTACCGCTTAACCCGATCAAAGCGATGGTTCCATTACGGCGGCGTGCAAAGTAATTCTGTCACCTGAGGCAAATTTTCAAAATGTCGCCCTTTAAATTTTCAAGCAAAAGTTCTTTACCTAAATTACTGCATAACGGCAGTGACTTTTTTCGTTTTCCAAGAAAAGGATCTGTAATGCTATTTATGTCATTACCACACTCAAGACATATTGAGCATTCGTAATCATAAGAATCTTCAAGCATGGAACATATGAAAATTAAACCATAATAGTAACGCGAACGAAGCGAGCGGAATTTTTCTTGTTGTTTTCTATTCTTGAATAGTATTCAAGAATAGTATTCAATGAATACTATTTTTCAATTTGGCTTATTAAATGTCTTTCTTTTCCGATTTTATTTAACTTTTTTCAGTTATTTATGACTCAAATTGAAAAGCACTCTCTTGCAGCGACAGTGAAAACTGAGGCCCTTACTTCTCTTGTCAAATTTGAATTCAAAATAACTAAAAAAATCATTTGGCGGTCGAGCGCCTTTGGCGCTGATAATATCTCCCCACAAATTTTGACCCAACAAATTTTCGCTAGCTCCGCTCGCGAATTTTTCGCCCCTCTCGAAACGTTGCCCTAGGCATTTGCCTCATTTGCCTAGTACTTTGCACGCCGCCGGTTCCATATCGAACCGTTTTTGAATATGTTCTGCAAGAACAAGTACATTGGTCAATTTTTATTTCGTTTCTCGTCTAATGACGTTTTTATGACAGAGAAAAGTTGAATCTATCATAAAATATATAATTTATACCATTTGGTTCGGTACAATATGAAATGGGGCATTTTGCATTTCGGCAAACAAATTTAGGGGGTCAACACATGGAAATGAATCGAAAAATTTTCAAACAACTCGATTATTATTTTATTTCGGAATGAAGTTTTAAAGCCAAGCATGTACAGATACATATCTTTTGATCTCAAAATTAACATTGAAAACAAAAAACATGAAAAAAACAATCTTTCCATGGTTTTTCTTGTGTTTTTATTGAAAAAATACGTCGTGACAAAATCAAGGTTTTCCACGGAAAATCTTACAAATTTTCAATCGGTCGCACTATAATTCAAAAGAATGCATGCTCACCTTTATCAAAGACTTAAAATTAAATCGATTTTTTTTATATTTTGTTTGCATTTAAGCCAAATTTTTAGAACTTTGCAGGAAAAAATTGAAAAAAGAGATCAAGGCTTTGAATGGGTTAAAGAAGAGGTAATTGAGATTCAAGGTATCCAAAGAATCACTTCAAAGTTTAGGCATAATTTGCTTCACCGCTTGCAAGCATGCTGTTACCGCAGGCAAAAGTTTGAAAAAACTTGAAAATCCAACGATTTATCTCTCTTCCCCTCTATTTCTCTTTATCGCAAAACGGTTTGTACGTAAATGATAATGACATGGTTTGCATACGCAAAAAAACGAACTGGGCCCACTGCTTCTTCGCATGTCATCTGTTCGAGCATTATGAAATTGAATACGATAGAAAGGAACACTAATCACCAAACACATTTGCTGATGCATTATTCCAACGTGGGGCACTAATCAGTCAGTGTGCACTTTACTATTGAGCGTGCGCAAGTCAGTCGAGTGCGCCTATACAATTCACTTGATGTTGTATATTCACAGACCGGGCTGGCTGTCTGTCTATCAAATGGACGGTGGGCTATTGTGTGGCTTGATTGTTTTTCGTGTTTCATTTAGTTCGTCAAATAAATTTCGTTGATAATAGTGATTGATGATATTGCGCTTTTGTTCTTTCGGTTTTGTCAATCGCAACGATGAAGGTTTTTAAATAGACTTTTTTAGTTAAATGAAATTTGTTTGTTTCCGTTGGTCGATTGGCAAAACTGATATTTTTGGCATAAAAATAGTGAAACTGATTATGGTCATCAGCTTTCAATTTTGTGTGGGTATGTTAGAGAAATCGTGGTTTAGTTTTCGTTTGACGTGATGACAACAAATGATGAAAGAAATCATTCAAATTGATTTGACCGAACTATGTAAAAAAATACAACGAAAAACAGCCGCGAACATTGTAAACAGTTTTTGTTTGTCAATGTCAGACTCCGATCTATAAATTCATTTTTGTTAATATCACCGAATCACTCACAAACAATGCAGAAAAAAAATTTCAAATAGACGTGTTTTCAAATGAAAAAAAAAAATTAATAACCGAAAAATTAACGACGAATCCAGTCGGCCAGACACACGTTAAACAAGTCTATATCACAGATAAAAGGCACAAACAAACGATTGAAAACAAGACGAGAGGAGGAGAAGCAAAAACACACGCCAAACAAAATATATAATTGAATAATTATGATGATATTGTCGATCTATGACAAAATATTTCGTGCATTTGTTGTTATACATTATAATAATACTCGATTGTTGTTTCTATACTCAGTGAATACATGTATATCATGTGCGCTTAACTCTTTCGGTGCTGGACGCGCGGTTGCTGTTGTGTGTACGTGTTTTTACTTCGATCGTGCAATACACAAGGTTCTTCAAACACACACAGACCGAGTTTCGCACGAATAACAACAGCACTGTATCGATGATCGTTTAACAGCTGTAAAGAGAGAAGAAAAAAAAACAAACAGTAACACACCACAGCATAATTATCGTTATTAATCCAAGTTGAAAATTGATTTCATTGAATTAGTTTTGGTTTCGATTTCGGTTCCGTTTGTTCGATTTCATTGCATGAAGAGAAGCCCATTTTTAGTCCATGTTTTTCGTTGATCAATAATTTTCGAATATTATTTCCAGTGTGGCAGACTATCTTCGATGACGGTACATAACGATTATTGCTTAATTTGATTGAGAAATTTTTTTTTTAATTTTTCAATGTAAAACCGTTGCAAGCATATACTGCAATGAATTCAATCGGTATTGGCATCAGTGTGAGAAATTAGTGCGAAGTTTTAATTAATCATACAACAGAAAAGTAAACGAAACGGAATTGAGTTCCATGAGATAATAATTTAGTGCTCTGAATGAACGGTGTATAAACACTTGAACACAAAAGACGTTCGTTCGCGCGCACGCTCGCACGTCAATTCAACTCAATGTGATGGAATAAGCGAACAATTTAAGCAAAATTGTGTTTGTGTTTTCGGTTTATGCAATCTATCGACTGTTTTGTTCTAGAAACCGACTTAGATGTGGGGAAAAAAAGGTGGAATTTTGTGAAGTAAAGCCGCATCGATTTAAGTTCATGATGTGACACCAAAAAAAAGAACGAAAACGAAATAGCAGAAAGTGAAGATATAAAATGGGACAACAAATTTGCAAATAAACGGCGGGATGATACGTTGAAAAAACATTTACCTTCAGCTAAATTGCCCAATTTCACTCCAGCCATGTCATAAAAATCTTACAAGAGCCGAATTTTTTCTTCTTCTACCGTACACTGAGCGCAAAGAAAAGCAATACAATAATTATATGTCAATCAAACGCATAATCTTATCAATCAAGACTCATATTTGATGTGTACTAACGGTGTGCGTATATTTGTGCTGTTAGTATTTTTACGTGTTTTGATGTGGTTTCGCTCCGTAGTTCACACTTGTTTCAGTCGGTGCACGCCATAGCGCACCTAGAATTGCCATCAATAAACCTCGCCAGAAGTGCTGCCATTAATTCCACACCGTGTATGCCAGTGCATGTGAAAGGCCTCCGTAAATTTATTTTAAATGAAAACGAAAAAAAAAGAGTAAATAAAAGCAACAGCAACAGAAAAACAAACAAAAAAACATTTTATCGACACCGAATTTGACATGAAAATAAAAAAACAAAAATCTGGTGAAATTTTTGCACGAATTTATCGAGCGCACAAACAAGCAGAAGAAATTCGAAGCTACAGGAAAAAGGAAGATCAGACGCTCGTTGTCTTGCATACTCAATTTTCGCCGCGAATAAATCAGCTACACCGTGTTTTTTTCCTGTGTGTTCACTCCTAGAAACAACTTTGTTTCGTTTCCAATCGAAACGAATTGATAGTGAAGATAAGGCGGAACAAGCAAGAACGAACGCCATCGATATCATTCGACCACTTGATTTCGGGCGCTACTGTGTAGAACAATCATCGGGTTGGATCGCCAATCGGATCAGTTATTTAGGTGCTTTTTTTTATTCAAGTTTTATCGAATTTATAGTAAAATAATTTAGAAGCGTGTGATAAACGGAGTGAGAGAGAGAAGAAAAAAAAACGGTGATCAGCAGCAACGATGTGATTCGGTCCAAACTGGAATGGGTTGCAAAAGAAGTTGAAGAAGTTGTGTTGCTGCTGCCGTGTGTTTGTGAACAAGAAATCTATCGAGAGAAAAAAACGAGTGCAGAAAATAAATAGACATAAAAATAAATCAGATTTACGTAATTCAACCATCATTACGCGCTGAATTTTGAGCCCCGCATACACACACGACAAAAACAAAACCGGTCAACAGTCGATTTTGCAAGCGATGAGGAAATATCTTTTGAATATTATTGGTAAGTATTGCTGTTTGATGGCTTTTGACCAGGCCAATTCCACTAAACCATATTAAAATGTACATTAGCAATACAACGAAATCGCTACGGCGACACATCGGTTACCTATTTTTGTTTAAATGTCAAATGCAATTCGAATTGCCGTACGATGAACTGAACTCTCATGCATGCCAATCAGCTGATTGGACTATCGACATACCGGCATCAGTAATGAACCATTACCGCACCCACTCCAAACACACAAAATACGCATAATTTATTCTAAAAACGTCCTCAGTCTTTCAATCGAACTTGGGTTTTCCCTGTATGGCATTCGATCTGATGATCACAAATTTACATTACCTACATCCAGCTGAACAACAGAAAAATGAAAGTTTATTTGGCATTTTCACAACTGCATAACTCCAACAATTCACGCAACAACACGATAAAAATGCCGCTTTTAGAAACGTGAATCACTTTGCATTTGTGGTTTTTTGCTGCTGAACGACAGACAACTTCTGAAGAAACAGTTGTATACTCTGTTTGTTTACATGACAAAACAATGTTTTTGGCGAAAAACAAGGGCTGCAAGTGCATTTTGCAAACAAATAAACCAATTGAATTAAATTTTCTTATTCGGATCGAAATTATGAACTTTTTTTGTTGGATTTCTGAATGTTCGAACTTCGAACATTATAAATTTATTTCATGGTTATTTTTCAACGAAATAGCATACAAACCTTCGTCTAAATTGATTTCAACGCTGTTTTCATGGTACTGAATCGGTACTTACCGGATGTTACCGGATTTGTATTTGAACTTAAGGTTTATGTATTAACATGATTTATGTGGCAAGAAAAAATAATTTGAACGAAAACAGTTCGAAATACGAAAAAATCAATAGGAATCTAAACAAAACAAAATGAATCTAAATCCGAAATTCAATAGAACATTTTCTCAATCAAAGCCAATGAGAGAGAGAGGACAAATTGTCGGAGAAAAAACTCTGATCAAAATGAAGAAGTCCAAGCAAAAAGGGCATTTTTAAAAGACAAACTGCCAATAAATTGCATATATTCTGTTTTCTCGCTCTCTTCTCTGTGCGAAACAGCCGTATTGTGTCAGTTGTTGTTTGGAAAGTCGCAATATTTTGTGTAATAAATTGAAGTTTATATTCAAAAGCGACAGTTTATATTCAAAAATACGAGTTATTAAAAATTACCACTTGATACCGGAAAATTCAAGAATTTGCTTCACGAGTTTGCTCGACGAATTTGCTTACCAAGTTTGCTAACACTTCATTAAAATTATGTGCGAGTTTTTATTCGTTCTTATTCCAAAAACCTTAAATTTCAAAAGATCTGAATCCTTTCATCCTATCATAAATTCTACAATTGAATCGAATCAGTTCATTCGGTGATAATATATATGATAATATGCGAATGAATGAATGCGTTTTTTACTAGCTCCCGCTGTCGCCGGCTGTGATAAAATTGATTAAAATCGAATGCAATTGATTTCATAGCGTCTTTTAAAGTTTTGCAGGGCATCCAAAGCATGGGATGAAAAAAAAACAAAACGTTGTTTTATCAACTATTTGGTGATAGTTTCTGTGGCGATAGTAAAAATCGAATTTCGAACGTAACGAAACATCTACAAAAAAAGGCATATTTACGATAAGATTATGTGAGAAATTAGTAAAGATAGAGTATAGATTTGAGAATCGTAGTGAATCAAACGTAGAGTGAATGTGGAAAAAAACGCGATCAATTGTTTTTTTTTTTTTGGATTCAAGGGAGAATGGTGTTTTTGCTACGAGAGAGATAGAGCTTAGATAATGAAATTCTTGCTTTGTCGCGGTAATGAAGAAGCTTAGATTTAGATTTTGTCCTTCGTCAAGTCGGCGATGTTTTTGCTGACTCACACTTTGTATACGCCGAGCAATAGACAAAACAATGGGTTTTGCGAACGTGCCACAATGGTAACGTACGCGTATTTCACTCCTGATCTAGAGATATCCGATGGATTCATCGTAAACATACTCTCCGATTGCGCGAACATAAAAAATCTGCTCTCGCTATCTTTCTCTTTGATAAACTTTCAAAGCGATCCACGAGCTGCAACTGGAATCGGTGCTACTAAACCACAGTGCTACAGTAAAATTGAAACGGGTTGAAATCCAATACGGACAAAATAACACCGTAAATGAAATGGAATTGAATAAAAATTCAAACATAAACAAATGTGTGTTGCACTGCGAAAAACAGATTCGTATAGTTTTCCGAGAAATCTGTGTGCGACACACACAAAACGACCACAAACAAATGCAATGACTCTTTCGTTTTTTGTCCACGCTCAGGTCAATTGCAATGCGCGACTCGAAGAAAATGTGTGTGTGTGTGTGTGCTTTTTTTCTGTTTCATTCGTGCGCCCGCAATGGACGCAAATCGGAGCTATCGTTTCACACGCCGCCACAAATTTAATTGTAATTTTTCAATTCCACCGAAAAATTATTCTACAATTTTTTTTGTGCTTAACTCATGTGCCGGTAGTTTGCTAATCTCTTCAGCAACGTTTTTTTTCGTCGTTTGCTATCGGAATTGTTGTAAAATTGTTTGTCATGCGCCCGTTCATGTGAGTTCAAATCACTACTTCAATCGACTTTACACATTCACACGGCACCGCCAATCATAATTTTAAATGCATTTCGGAAACAGACAAACTGCAATTGCTCTCGATCTTTTCAAACCATTTAAACTTCGTGTTTTTATTGACTTCACGTTCCAATTTATGGCCATTTTGTACGATTGTGAATCACGTGGCATTTATAGCTTGAAATATCTGTTGAATTCCGTATGGAGCGCACGGTGTTTTGAGTGTGAAGTGAATTAGTAAAAAACAACTTTGAAACGGTGCCTTATACTCGGTCAAGTGGTTGTGCGAAACGATTTTTGCAGATTGCATAAAAACTCAGTTTGAGTAAAAACATTTGATAATCAATTTGAGAAAAGGTGATCAAAGTGGAAAAAAATCTTTTTCAGTTCAACTTGCATGTGGACGGAAAGAACTTGGTGGTGATTTTAATTATATAGAAAAAGAATTAAGTAAGATTAAACTCAGAGTATAAAGGTCAATTGAATTGAAATTATTTGTTCAAGATGAACTTAAAAAAACATTTTTTTGACTGAAAAAATCTCCTAAACCAAAAGAGAAATAGTTTCAAACATCGAAACGTCTTTTTGTTGCTAAATCGGAATAAGAAAAAAAAGTTCCAGGAAAAGACGTTACAGAAAGTTCAAAGAAATTCGGTCGAAAACGTAAGATGTAAAAAAAAACGGAAACATTTTGTGAAAATTGACAATCGATAGAACTAAGGACCGTGTTTAGTTAGTTTCCCATACAAAACCAGTTCAAAAGACGATGTTCTTGACTTTGTAGTCCAACTTCAACCCAAAAATTGCCCGACACCAATACTGATTTCTGAAAATGTTGCCACTGGATCATGTCGACATTAGGTGAGCGAACTACTAAATGTCCACGTTTTTCTCTGTCCAATTACACAATCGAAGGCTTGACCTCGATCAAACATGCGTTTGCCGTGCGAAATCTTGAAATTAACTGGTTCATCTGCGATAAAAAGACACAAAAATCACATTGATAACGACACATTACGAGTGTGCGTGTGCGCTAATGGTACCAAATAACTGAGAAGCTTCGCACTATTTGTTTCATTGTTTGTTTAAGCAGGACTCGTTTTGAGTTCGCAATATTTGATTCTCGTACGGAAATTGGAGGGGAAATTTCAAAGTTTGAAATTCAAACAATAAAATCCAAAGAAAGTTCAGACTAATTTACTAAGGAAATTGTGCAATTGAAACTGACTAGGTATTAAATGAAGAAAAAGAAAGGAAATTCAGAAAAAAAATTATTTATAAACAAATAATCAACGAATTTGGTAATCCAAAACAAGTAACATTTGAAGAAGAAGAAAAAATCGCTCAGTTCAAAGTACGTGTTCGTGCAGTGTGAATGATTTGAGTGGTTCTACGAAATAATTCAACAGAAAAAAAATATTGGTGGTTTTCGTTCAAATTTAGCAATTTTTTTTTCTCTGTAGCTTATTGTAAGCTTTATCGTATTTTTTTTTTCAAGAGCAACTCAATGGGCTATTTTTGATTAGCCTTCCGAAAAAGTCGCATCAAAGTTCCGTGATGGTTGTGCCAATATTTTGATAAAGCGAATAAGATGCATTTTCAATTCATTGAAATTTGCACGAAATTTTGAGCTCTCGTACATAGAGACATAATGTGCCTAATTGCAATTTAAAAATGTAATTTGGCAATAGTAAATCACGAGGAAGTAGAGCGAAACACATAAATAGACTACGGAATCAATCAATGAATACACAAATGAAACGGCAATGTTTAACCGAAGGAAAATAGTCACGAGATGGCGCCGTCGTTCACGTAATACCAGTGAATTGTCAAATAAACTGAACTATCCACTCCTGTGCTGACATTTTATGTCGGTATTTTTCTTACTCGTTTGCGTCAATCGTACGAAATTGACAAAAACCGAAATGCAACAGCGATTTATTTAACAAATCCAGGTTTATTGTCGCTTTCAATGCAAACGCAGAATTCGTCAATTTGTCACAAAAATAAAAATGTGAAATAGAAAGAAGAAAAGAGAGCAATAATGACAGAACCATATATTCATTCAGCCACTATCGATTTCGTCAAACAAAAATCAACACGGAGAGAGTACGGTTGCCGTGGCCGCCGTACTCATATGCGTACGCAAAAGCTTATCGGTGAAGCGGCTCGCTTTGTTGCCGTGTGCTACGGAATTGGATCCATGTGTCTGTTTTGTTGTCGCCGTCGTCGCCTCGTACAATGTGACTCACTGAGCTATCAGTAATGCGAACCGTGCACGAGATATCTGTGTGAATGTTATAGCTATATCATAGCCATAGTTGATGTCGCAAACATGCGTTTGCCTTACAAACACATTGGTGTGTACGAGAGACCACGATTCACATTCAACATCGGTGGAAAAGAGACGTTTTTTTTTGTTGGGTTTGTGTGTTGTGTTGGTGAGCGCGTAATGCGCCTGTATATGACCAGTCAGAGCACGCTGCGAAAAAGAAGAAGAAGAAAATACACACACTGAATAAAAAAGAATCTTTAAAACGCGGGGAATTTCCAGTCGGCTCAAAGTCCATTTTGTAATAAATCGGCAATTTCACCAATTTTCATGGCCTAAGCAAACGTCACCCTTTCAATTAGCCGTCAAAATGCTACGCAATCAATTGATTTGCCCACCGTTTTGGTGAGGTTTTGTGTGTACCACCGTCATTCATGCAATAATTATGCTGCGCTAAAGATTATTTGACGCGAGAGCGCCCCGTAGTAAAACCGAGTGAGACAAGAAATGAATAAGATCCGAAATCCATACACAAAGTCATAGGAAAAGTGTGTATATTCTTTTTTTTGATATTTGTTCATCTTTACGACATTCGGATAGAAAGATACACTTCGAGTTATACTGTGTTCTGAGTTGGTGGCGATTTAAGATCCTTTCCGTACGGGGGAATTTGATTTTCCAAACAGTTGTTGTGTGGTTTTTTTTATTTTAATTTCGTTCGAATTTTTCGTTTTTAAGTTTTGCGGTGTATATTTTTTTCTGTCTCGGTCTTCGTTCATCGTCTATATCTGTGTGTCTTGTACATAAAACATTGATTTTTTATTGAACATTTTCACTTGGTTCTCGGTCCCAAATGGTATAGTTAAATATGGTTATATATATGAAATTTCTGTTCAATAAAATAATTTTCGGAATAGAAAAAAAATCAAATAAAAATGTGTGCGTAGTGTTCAGAAGTCATGGCGCATCCTGTTCATTCAAAATCATCACAGTGAAAATCGAGATAGAGCAACAAAAATAACATTGGGAATAAAAAAAAATGTGTTATTGAAAGAGTGTTGATTCTGATTTTCGGTCTCTTGGGTGATGACTTCGACAACGACAACGACTAAAACTACGATGACGACAAATCAGTGTTGCGATATTCTATTTCGGACGACGATTCATTTGCAGTTTTCTGATGAATGACAATTGTTTTGAACGATTCCATGAACTAAAAAGTGACACATTGACAAAATTTTGTGTGTAGATTATTGAAAGAGAAATGAACAAGAGAAGAAAAAAACTGAAATTATTTGGTGAATTATTTGTCTGTTGGTGTGTGTCGTCGAATTTCTGTGTGGTTTCTTTCTTGTTTGACTTGCCTATCGGTGTGTGTCTGTGCCTGTGTGTGCTGGTTCAAACCGATCCAGCCAGAAGTGTTCAAGCTTTTCGGTGCTTTGCAATTATCGAGGGGGCTAACAAAACAGCTGGTTAACTGCCTCTCATTCACTCACTCTTCCCAACCACTCTTTCGCTGTGTATTTCAGCGTGACTTATCAAATTGAAATCTCTCGGTGGCAGCTCCAATAAAATTGGCTGCAAAATGCAGAAAACAATAGCGAGAGAAAAGTGTGTGTGTGTTTTTTGTTATTTCGTCATATTGCTCCATCCACGAGATGGGCATTTTTCTGGTCAAATCCAGTTCAATCACACGAGCCAAGAGTCAATACCGAAAATAGGGAAATTCAGCAAACGTTGGCGCGCGAGCGAGACCCAAGGAAAAACACGATAAATTCTGATTTTACGATAATGCATGTGTGCGTATTGATTAAATATACGTGTGAATGAAGAACAAACAGAAAAAAAGCCATTAGATGGCATACACACAATTTTCCAGGAATCGCGGTGTACACCGCCAAGAATTTGCGTCATTTAATTATTGCCATTCGAACTGTTTTATATTTTTTCCCTGCTGTTGTTTCGAGTTGTGCTATGTTATTCTTCGCCAACAGATTTACATGAATCACGCTCGGCTACACCATTTGTTATGCATTATTCAGTTGGTGTGATAATGTCACAACAGAGAAAAAAAAAACCGTTCAATTAGAGCGATATGGTGACAATTCCATTCTATTTCATTCAAAATTCACCACAAAATTCATTTTCATTCAAGTGCCATGCCAATTTCATACGAAAAATGAATCAGAATTTCTGAGCGAAAATCCCCTTCGTCAAAAATTATAACACGCGTGTGCACTTTGCACACAAATATTCACAACGAGAAATGACGAAGATAAAGCGAAAAAAAGGCGATTCGTTTGATAAAACTTCATTCCTAGAACACATGAAAATTTTGTCGTCGCTGATCGTAACATCTTTTTTTCTCTCATGCAGCATGTGTTGTGTGATGTTTTTCTCTTGCCTGTATTTCGTTTCATGTATCTATTTTCATTCACAATAGCTACATGCCGCATAACCGTTTGATTGTGTTGGTGCGTGCGATTTGTCACAATGAAGCCGAAGAGAGAGAAAAATAAGAAAACTAAATCATTTTTTGTTGCAGGTGATTTACAATTGCCGTAAAATGAGCATTCATGTCGTTCTTTGCATTAGATTGTGCCTTTGTACACGTAAAAGTCATTTTCGATAAGGCAATAATTTGTCGTGTTTGTCGGGGCCAATGAAAGCGAAATAAAACGGCAGGAGCCAGCAACAGTGAACTGTATTTTTTAGCTTGATTTTTGTGCTAATGAGATGTGTGTTATTTTTGAGCCGTATGTGCCGAATGATCGGCAATATGTCAGTGTTTGTGTCTATGCGGTTGATTGTATGTCTGTGCCTGTGCATATGCACACACCAGTGAGCCGAACGGTCCATGTGTGATAGCGCGCGCGTGTTCATGTGTCAAATGATTATGTGTATATTTGTTACATACGGTCTTTTTTTTCACTCGGTTCTGGCTTTTTCATGCGTCGCCTTTAGTTCCGTATTATATTATGAAAACGATCTTGTTGTTTTCTTCCTACATTTTATATTTCATGGGCTCTCTATTTTACGACTCGATGTTTTCGTTTCCTGACAAACACACCAAACACGTCAACCTCTTTATCAGTTGATTGTTGACTCGTTTGTCGCTAAATGCGACTATGCGACTGTGTGAGTGTGAGTGTGAGAGAAAGAGAAAGAGAAAGAGAAAGAAAAAGAGTGAGAGAGACAGTGAGAGAGTGAGCGAGTGAGCTAGAAATTCCAGCGAATTCTATGTGAAATAATCCGGTGTTCTGCGAAACGGAATTTCCAATCAATTTAATAATACTCGCTCTTTTATTTTTGCGGGCGCTCTTACACCAAAGTCCACTGTGTTTCGAATTTGCATTTATTTGGGTAAAGAGAGATTTCAATAACATTCATATATGAATGTCACGTGAGTGTGCGATTTTCGCGCCGTTCTAATTCTTTGGCAACAATTCATTAACATCCGAATTTTTTTTTTTTTTTTTTCTAATTGAATCATGCCGATTCACGTAAGAGGACCGCGCGTTCGCGCTTGAACGTCAGAATGAGCGAACGAGAGCGAGCAAGCGATTATTTGTGCCTCTGTTGAGGTATCGCGTAAAATTCCATGGCTTGAGTTCTATTGCCATGGGTGCACGTTGACAAAACCACTTTTTTCTCACATACTCTTCCTCTTTTTGTTTCATCTCTTGTTGTTTTTTTTCTCTTTTCGGTTTCTATACAGCAATCCAATGAGCGCGTAATGTGCACACTATTTAAAAATAGATATTATTCTACCAATCGCGATCGGTTTTTTTTTGGCAAACTGTGAAATATTATTCAAATTTAGAATGAGAATGAAATGAACTCACGCGACAGATTGGTAACACGATAGAAAAAAATAGCAAATTCTAAGCAAAGAAACTTCAACAGCGTCGACAAACGACGAGAGAAGAGACGGAAAACAACTGAATCAACGGACCAAACGAAACATGATCTCCATACGCATACACAAATTCGAACAAATGAACGTATGCTGAATATGTTTTTTGCCTATTGTTTGAATCGAATTCAGTCCCATTCATACTGTGTGCGTCTGTGTCTGTGTCTGTGTCACCTGATCTATTCGGTGAGACGATCTTTTGTGAGTTCGTCTCTTTTGTAGTTGCACAAGATCCAATTTCTCACTCATTCAATGTGATTCATTGACAAACAAACAAATAAACAAACATCATTTAACAAATAATTACGTGTAGCTTTTGAACTCATTTGTTGCTTAACATTATGATATGTCGGTGATGAGTTCATCGGTGGCACAGTGGCACAATGATGGCGTCAACAACCTCATTACACACGAGAACAAAAAATTCAGGCGAAAAAACGAAAAGAAATACGAAAAAAAAACGAAAAATAAAATTCGCCCTTAATGCGGAATTTCGTGAGTTCTATGCAAATTGGATTTATGAAACGGTCGCAGCAACCGACAAACAAAAGGAACACCGATGGCGAAAAACTATAGTGTTTTTTTTCATTTGTTGTTTGCGTCAACCGATGAAAATTCGACATTCAAAATGTTATTGGACTCACAAAAATCATTGAACCATCCATCTAACGGCAACAACAACAAATTCACAACCGTAATAAGGAACTTATATACTTGCCAAACGTGTTTGTTGTGCCACACTACATAGCAGAGAACGAAAAATAAACCACCGAACAATCTGCCGAAAATTGAGAGTGAATGAAAGCAAAAATATGTTGTTGTTTTTTTCTCGTTCTACTACTAGTTTTTCAGCTAGTTTTCTTTTGTCTCGTTCTGGCTTTCAAGCGTGCGAGTGCGAGTTCGCCCATCGCGCTCACTGTTTCCTATTCTTCATTAGCAACCGAGACGATGTATATATGTATTTGGTGTTTTATTATGTGTGCCGCGATGTCGCCCTCAATACACATATTTATTCCGATACATAATTTCCGTTGATTTATTTTAGCATTTCATTTTCGACCGAAAAATTGCTATCGTTTGGCGGACAGCGTGCTTGGCACTGTGCGTTCATATATACATACTGTGTTGTTAACCATAAAATTAATTGACCATTTTCGTACGCTGTTGGATCCATTCATTTTGGTGTTGTTTTTTTTCTGCTTCAATTCCGAGAATTTCCAGGTTTAATGGTGGTGTGTGCTCGCTCAATTTACCTTTGCGGCAAAAGATATGTCAGTTTCATTTTCGGCTGTTGTTATTGTTTGATGAATGCATATTGACAAATGTGTACACGACCCAGTGAAAAACTAGCATTTTTCCAACCATTCTGCCTAACACAAATACCGTACAATGCCAAATGAATAGTTTTCATCGATTTTGAGCCATGTCGACGAATTTCGACGACGAAAAAAAAACAATTCGCTTCTTTTTTTTTGCTTGATGAATGATTAAAGCAAATGTTGACTGTTTTGGGCAAATCCCCGCATTTCAACAAGCATAGATACGTATTACAAACACACTCCAACAGTGGCACCGAGTATACATCCACGGCGGTTGAAAATGAATTTTGGCTTTTTCTGTACATGAACCAAAATTGATCGATCATCGAAACAGCGCAACACACACAGCAAGTGCTCTGTCGGCTTAAGCATAAAGGAAAGTGATTGCAGTTTTACACTACGTGACAGTGTAGTGTGTACTGTTTGGCCTAGCTCTTTTTTTCTGTTTTCTTTGTGCGGTTGCGATGTGGTGTGTCATCAATTTGTGTGCTACTTCTGTCAACAAATAGTAAATACTCATTATTCAAATGATATATCGGAATCGTTTGATTTGACGTACGTTCTTTCTCCTCTTCACTTGGATGTTAAATTTTGTGTGTCTTGTGTTACATTTGACGTTCATGGTGACGCGTCATCGCCGTGAAAACATTGAAAATAAATGGTTTGCAATGACCAATTACGCGCGGCGTGTGATAGAAATGGAGTGAGTGAAAGTGAATGTGTGTGTGTGAGATGGAGTGAAGAAAAAAGACAACAGCGGCGCCACGAACTAATCGGTTGTGTCATTAAAGACGCTCCATTTAGCCAATTGAAAACTCCTTCGCCAATTACATGATTCATACCGAACCGACGCATTGGACATTGGCCATACATGTGCGCTCTGTGCACTGGCATCAGTCAACTTCTGGCGATGGTTCAAACTCAGCTCTTTTTTTTTTGCTCTTCTTGACATTGCGTGATTTCGCGCGTGTTTATACTTGTTTCCCTACTTTTTGCGTGTTTTTTTCTGTCTTCTGGCTGCTTCTTACGCGTTTTTAATGAAATAAATCAACAACTGAAATAACTATAGATACAGGCACACATACACATGGGCACAAACCGTTGACACAATTCGAACGATCGAACAGCGTATCTCTTGAATATGAAATGCGTAATTTATACGCGCCATTCGAAATTTTGTACAAGACACGATTTTACGTTTTATTAATTGGTCATCAATTGAGCTCAAGTGATTTTCAATGAATTTGAATTTGGTGGCATTTGAATCATTGCGCTTGAGAATCAAACGGACAAGCATGTGGACAATCAATCACATCTACTCCATCTGTTCTCTCTCTCTCTCCTTCGTATGCGGCGCTTCCGCTCTTCGTTGACTAAAATAAATTCAGAGTAATAATAAATCGACACAATTGACAGAGACACAATTAGTTTTTCAAACGAAATCGATTATGATTGTGGCGTCAGTCGAAAGCGTCCCAAATCATAATTAAACTTTCTTGCTCACTCACAACCGCATCAATTTAAGTAAATTACAATTAGAAACCTCAAACCAAATGGTTCATTTGATTGGATTGGAATTCAGTGGTCGTTCGATGTTTGCACGCTCATATTTTTGTGTATATACGGTCGAGTTCATTCTCATTTGAACTTGATTCATCCCTTTTTCTGGTCAGTCGTTCATCATCATTACCGTGCTGTTTATTAGGCGGCTTTTTCTGCGTTCTGCATCTCGTTGACAATGTAGAAAAAAAACACACGAGGCGCATGCATATAGAATGTTGTTTACATGCCATTCACTCGCCTGGTGTACACATACGCACACAATCATGTCCATTTTCTTAATGTCAACGATGACGATGATGATGATGATGTTGTTGTTGTTGTTGTTGTTGTTATTTGTGATGGCAAAATACCGGTGGTAGCACCCCATTCAAAAGTCCGACGGATTTCAATATTTCAGTTTACGGAACAGTGCGACCGACCACCATATATACTCACTGATACAGACAGACGCTATGCATATAGTGTGTACATGTGAATGCAATGAGATATTTGGCAGTGACGGTTATTCACCTATTGAGATTGTCTCGTGCATACATTAACTCCTGAATTCTCATTTTCATTGTGTGCATAGTAAATATATAGCTTCTGTTCACAACACTGGCCATTCAGCTCTTCGGATGGTTTTGCAGAGCAATGACGATGATATGTTTCGGAAGCATATTTTCTGTTTGCTTTCACGTGTCTTTGACCCGGTTCGTTTTCGTGTGCAGTGCTGTGCCATTCAGAAGAATGATATCAAATTGTGTGTGTGTGTGTGAGAGAGAGAGAGTGATTGAAAGAAAGAACAGGGTAAGATAATCAGTTCTTTGTGGATGCAAATGCCTGAGGTGATTTCAAACGAAGCAACTTACGTCAAATCAGAGTGCAGCAAAGCTTCATCCTAGTTTTGTTCCCTTCCATTTCTTTTATGACTATTTTTTCCCTACCGATGCGATGACTCAGTAAATTATTAATCTAAACGAGCAAGCAATGGCTCGAAGGAATTTTGCACTTTTTTCATCTCTTGAAAATCCATCTCCGGGGTCTTTTTTCTCTCTTTCTTTCATCACATAAAGCACAATTTAACGATAACAAAAACCAATAAAATTTCTTTTGAATTACAAGTAACTATGAAAATCCCCGAGAATTTGTTCACACTCCAATTTTCCAATCATAATCTATACACATTTATCGTTTAACAAATCGTAAATCTCCAAATTGAGTGAATTTTAATTTGGTTGAGAATTTCATGAGACATATAAAACATGACATGGAATTGCAAATGTAATTGGTTTTTCTGTTGTATGGTTTACTGCAAAAAAAAAAAGAAGAATAGAACACAAGAAGAAAAGAAATACGGCAGGTTTTATGATTCATCATTCCAAAACTGATTCGGATTCGTTAAGAATGTACTGTGAAAAGTGAAACGATATCCCAGATCAAACAAACGAATTGAAAATTGAATTCAATCACGGATTCAGTAATGCATAAAAACCAACGAGATAATGGAAAATCAGAAGAAAAAAACTAAACATCGATTTGAAGTAGTATGAAATGAATACTTTTTCATATAATCGAATCGAAACCTCATTTCAAATGGAAATTCTGGATAGAATCAACACGAATGGAAACGCTACAAATTGAAGCAACAAATGATGTGACAATGTCTGAAACAAGAGACCGAAAAGAATGCAATTGAATTGGTTATTTCCTGAAAATTGTCCCAACGTCCGCAATTGATTTCTTTTCTCTGAACCCACCGGTAGTTTACTTCTCTTCGCGCCAGACTGGAACACTACGATACACATGAATATATTCTACTCTACGAGTATTGCTTACATTTAACCCAATAAACAAAAAACAACAATTCTCTTTTTTTTCTCCCATTTAGTGTTATTTGAAGATTTTATAAGCGACGTGCGTAACAACCAACGTTGCGACCGGTTCAGTGACAGTGAACCGGACAGTGTGTTGTACGTAATACAAGAATGTAAATAGTGGGAAACAAATTTGTAAAGCAAAAGACAAACATAAACGGCGTCTAATATGTGTATATTCAAGAGTGATTTTAAAATTCATTAGACTAATTAATAAACAATCAATTGAAATCAGACTCAGATGTGAGTGCGAGCGGCGAGCGAAAATTGCCCGTTATTGAGTGAAGAAAGAAAAGAGACGCGCTGCCGCAGAATCGAGTTTTTTTTTCGTTGTGTTTGTTTCAAATTTCTGTTGTCTTGGTTGTCAATACCCAGATGTAATGGGTCCGAATCAAATGTAAGCAAGAAATCGAGTGAGAAATTGTGTGAGAAAGAGCGGAACGATCTGGGGTGCGCGACTGCTTGGAAGTGAAAAAAACATTTTGAAAACGAAACGAAAATAAGAGAGAGAGAGAGAGAGAGAGAGAGAGAGAGAGAGAGAGAGAGAGAGAGAGAGAGAGAGAGAGAGAGAAAAGCAACGTATAGAAAGCCTGAGACGGTGGAAAGCAGCACGCTGAAGCGTTAAAGCGCAATCAACATAGATAACTAAATAAATTCGCTAAAATTCATTCTCCAATCAGTTAGTGAAGATAAAAACAATAACGTTTCCGAATTGAAAAGGTACTAAAACACCCACAGCAGCAGACCTCATCGACAAATCGTCAACCAACAACATCCAAGCGGGCTCAAAGACGTAGTTCATTTCGACAAAAAAAACATCAAATTCGAATATTCAACAACAATCTCGATTCGAACATACCTCAAAGAAGAAGAAGAATAATGACTACATCTAGCTCCGTACCATCATCTAATGTTTGTGCCTCAACGTTAAATTTCAAACGGCAATCGATTGAATCGCGTCGACGATCATCATCGACAGCGGCAACGGCAACGGTGCGAAAATCAACCATTTGCGACAATTTAATGCGTTTACGTCGATTCATTGTCGGCGGTACGCACGGTTTGACGCGAAAAAATCGCTTTCGCCACCACAATAACGATTGTGAAATTTTCGACAATGATGCAAACATTATGGCATTGTCATGTACTGCTGCTGATGAGGAAATTGTACCGTTAAGTCCAAATCGCGCTGAACGTATAGTTTGTAAGAATCGTCTGGCTGTGGACAGTGGTAACAGTACACATCCAGCACATAACGAATATTTAGAACAAAGAGCTGAGCTCTTAAAAGGTATACAACCATATCTACCCTACCCACACACACACACACACACACACAAACATATATCGTTTGCATTTTGATTTTTTTTGTGAACCGATTTTATCCTTGTATTGCTAATGGCTTTTTATTGACCTTGAACTTTCACCTCATTTTTCGTGCCATTATTATCATTTTTACTGCATTTTTGCAGCCAAATTGACATTCCCTTTTTCAATATTTCTCTGTTTCTTCTCTCTTTTTGGCTTGCACACAGGAAATGAGTCCAAATCATCACTTCCTACCTCGAAAACTTTACCGGCAAAAACAACGGCCGTTTTAAATGTGGGCGAAGACGATGAGATCACAATTACCGGCTACGAACGATCAATCGTAAAAACAATACTAACATGGATTGCATTTATACTATCGGCCGGTCTAATCCGATTATTTATGCATTGGCGACGACATTGGCTACTCTTTGCAACACATCGACCATGCGGACTGAGTGTGGCGAGGAAAATTCTCATTCGCGAATACTTTGAAGGCAAACACACCGTACACTATGTCAAAGATGTGATCAACATGGATGCTGAATGGTTCCGGTAAGTGAAGTGAAGTGGACGCAGGGAGAGAGGAGGTCGATTTAAAATCGATGCAATTCACTTTGTTCTATCTTTTCAGTATCGATACATAAACAGCAGCAATTGAAATTGATTGTACCGTCATCATTCGCATGCAAAATTATTTGGAATTTAATTTAAGCTCTTTACTAGGAGCATCATTGAATGCCGTTTTCCTCTTTTCAAATATAGTTTTTTATTCTTTTGATTGAATCGAGAGAGAAAGAGAAAGAGAGAGAGAGAGAGAGAGAGAGAGAGAGAGAGAGGAAAAGAAAGTAAAAAATCGCAGTAAAACGCACACGATATCCTCTATTTTCAATAGCTTTTTTGCTGCAAGACTTTTTTCTCCTCGATAAAATTCCGTCTCATTTTCAATATTATGCAAAATTTATTGTTTATCTTTCCCCAGAATTGGAAACAACGAAAAAAAACACAACCAAATAACTATGTCGATAAATCATTTGATTCAATTCCATTTCAATTGAATGCAATTGCAGGAAAATACGTGCTAAACGAAGCGGAAAAAATGAATTTATGCCATTCGATGAGGACGATACAGATACCGATTTCGATGAGAAACATTTTCAATTATCTATTCATTTATCCGGTGGAATATTTCGAAGTGAGTATCATTCTCTCGTTTTTCTTTCACCCACTTTGTGTGTCCTCGTTTTCGATTGTTCCAACATTTATAATGCAATTGGTTTTTTTCTTCTCCTCTTCGTTTACGCGCGCGCTTGTCCGTGTATATAGATATCGATTCATTGCGGCTGTTCAAATGCAAGCAGCTGCGATATATTTGGGATGAGCGATCGTCTGAGTTTGTGAAACTGAAGGGACTCGATGCAAATGTGCCGGCCACGTTGTTGCACCAGCTAAAAGGATTGGATGTGCATACGCAACGTTCACGGCAATTGGTCTACGGTTCAAATCAGATATTCATTCCGTTGAAAAGTGTCTTAACATTGCTATTCCTCGAAGTATTAAATCCATATTATGTGTTTCAAGTGTTTTCGGTGGGTTTGTGGTTCTCCTACAATTATTATTACTATGCAGTTGTGATTATTTTGATGTCCGTGTTTGGTATCACCATGTCAATTATACAAACGCGAAAAAATCAATTGGCCCTGTACAAAACGGTGGTGAGCCTGGAGACGGCCGTTGTAGTGCGTGCAGATGGCAAATCACAAAAAATCGATACCAAATACTTAGTACCTGGCGATATATTGGAGATTCCATCAAATGGATGCACCATGCAATGTGATGCCGTTCTATTGAGTGGCAATTGCATTTTGGACGAATCAATGTTGACGGGCGAAAGTGTACCGGTCACCAAGACCCCATTGCCATGCATACGGGATTTGATTTTTGATACACGCGAACACAGTCGACACGTCCTGTTCTCCGGCACAAAAGTCATTCAAACGAGATACATTGGCACCGAAAAAGTGCTCGCCTGCATCATCAACACCGGTAATATTACCGCCAAAGGTGGCCTCATCCGATCCATCCTCTATCCACCACCGGTTGACTACAAATTCGAACAAGACTCCTATAAATTCATCGCTTTGCTTGGATTGACCGCCGCCCTTGGATTTATATACACACTTGTATCGAAGGTTAGTATCGGAGCCATTGAGTTTTATTCGAACAGTTTTCAGTTGAAAATAACAACAACAAAATCACCCGTCTCACATTACAGATTCAAAAAGGGATTCCGGCCACGAAAATCGCAATCGAATCATTGGATCTGATCACAATTGCAGTGCCTCCAGCTTTACCAGCCGCAATGGCTGTTGGTTCATTTTATGCTCAAAAACGTTTAGAAAAAAATAATATCTTCTGCATTTCCCCGAGATCAATCACAGTGTCCGGCAGCATTGACTGTGTTTGCTTTGATAAGGTACGAAGGGAAAATTTTGATATGAAGGAAAATGCGAAAAATTACATGGTTTTTTCTTTGCACATTTTCTATTTCAGACGGGAACTTTAACTGAGGACGGTTTGGATATGTGGGGAGTTGTGCCAACATCATCAACAAATTTATTTCAAATTCCATTGCGTGACGTTGAACGCTTGCCTTATGACCATTTGCTTTATGGAATGGCAACATGCCATTCGATCACCATTATGAATGGTGAACTGAAAGGTGATCCATTAGATTTGAAAATGTTTGAATCGACCAATTGGATTTTAGAGGAGGCTAACATTTCCGATGACACCAAATATGACTTACTATTTCCAACCATTGTGCGGCCACCGAAACGCAATCAACTTGGTATGACAATTTTTATTTATCCAAAATTTGTGTATAGAAAGAAGATAAAAATCCATAGCTATGCAAAATGCCATATGATTCGATGCAAACAAATTTCCAAACATTTTAGAGGCATTTTCAAAATTAATTTTTCAATAGATAAAATTGGAAAAAATTGAAAAGAAAAACAGAAAAGCTTCCAAAATTCGAATATTTCATAATTTAATAGGCGGGAATTCTGAACTGACTTTTATTTTGAAAATTACACAAGTGCTCTGAAGCAAGTTTTTTTTCTCGCATATTAACTTGTAATTTTTGTTAATTTGATGCATTTGCAGTTGATAACAGCCGAGGCAGCAGCATGGATACAATCAATGATCTGGACCAAACGCAAAATCGATCATCGAACTCCGAATTGAATGGAGACATGGATATTGGTATTGTGCGTGAATTCTCATTCACCAGTTCATTGCAACGTATGGCCGTTGTTACACGAAAGCTCATGGATAAGAATTTCAATGTTTACTGCAAAGGATCGCCAGAAATGATTCAGACTCTGTGCAAACCGGTGAGTATTGAATTTCTTATGGTTTTTCCGCAAAAGAATTTTCATCTGTTTCAAAAGGAATTCATTGCTAATTGAATCTCGTTCGTAATCCACATAGGAAACAATTCCGAATGATTTTCACACGAAGCTCGATGTGTATGCTCAACAAGGCTATCGTATCATTGCCATGGCCTACAAAAGCCTACATAAGAAAGTGTCCTATGCAAAAGTGCAGCGATTATCACGCGAGCAAATCGAGTGTGACTTGACGTTTTTGGGTTTTGTTATACTCGAGAATCGTTTGAAGCCCGACACCATCGATATCATCACCAATTTGATGACGGCCAACATTCGCACCATCATGGTAACCGGTGATAATATCTTGACGGCATTAAGTGTGGCCCATGACTGTGACATGATACCAACGGGACAGGATGTCATCATTGTGACAGCTAAACAAAAGCAACTCCATTCAAATGACTATGAGCTAATTTACCATTTAACGGGGCCATCGGGCAACAATAATCAATTGAACGCACCCGCTCTAATGAGCAACACCAATGGAGCGCCAAACAATCCATTGCTGCCGATAAACTTGTCGGCCGCACATTTGCAGCAGCTACACAACGATCAATTGAAGTCGAAACCGAACGGTTTCATCGCAAACGAACGGAATAGCAATGCAACAATGGAAAATGGAACAGCGGATTACATGCTGATGACGAATAGCAATAGCATTGCTAGCTTGGAAACGGTCGATACATGCACACAAACGACACAAATTACGCTGCGCGACATTGAAATGGGTCACGATACACAACACAAGCCACACAATCAATACGAAGGTTACGACGATGAGAATAATTATATGGTGCCGGAACTACCAAATAATAACTATCGATTTGCAATGACGGGAAAAACATGGACGGTGATACGAGATAATTTCCCTGAATTGTTGCCGAAATTTGTAACTCGAGGCACTGTGTTCGCTCGCATGTCGCCCGATAATAAACAAGCCTTAATATCGGAATTACAAGAATTGGGCTACTATGTGGCGATGTGTGGAGATGGTGCCAACGATTGTGGTGCATTGAAAGCAGCTCATACGGGTATTTCGTTGTCCGAAGCCGAAAGTTCCGTTGCATCGCCGTTCACATCAAAAAATCCAACCATTGCCTGCGTACCGAATGTCATCAAAGAGGGCCGCTGTGCGCTGGTCACATCAGTGGCCATTTTTAAATACATGGCCGCCTATTCGCTGGTTCAATTCGCATCTGTACTTACACTGTATACAATCGATTCAAATTTGACTGATATTGAATTTTTGTACATCGATTTGTTTATGATTTCGATATTTGCATTTTTCTTTGGCAAAACGGAAGCGTATGTCGGCCCATTAGTTAAACAAACGCCATTAAATTCATTGATATCGGTGTCACCAATTGCATCGCTCGTATTGCACTTACTGCTTGCGATTAGCTTCCAACTGATGGGTTGGTTCTATTTGAAGCAACAGAGTTGGTACACACCATTCCAATATAATGAGACGAATGAAAATCTCGGTTGCTATGAGAACTACACAATTTTCATCATATCATGTTTCCAGTACATCATATTGGCTGTGGTCTTTTCAAAAGGCGCCCCATATCGTAAATCAATATTTACAAATATCGGCTTCTTATGCAGTCTCGCTGTGAATGCGATAGTAACAGTGGTATTGGCCGTCTTCCAATGGGAACGATTCACCGCTTGGCTTGATCTTATATATCCACCCGATCCACAGTTCCGTATCACAATTGTGGGCATTGGTCTGGTTAATTTTCTACTATCCATGTTCATTGAATACTATTTGGTTGAGAATTTATTGTTCCGTCGGTTGCGTTATCGCTTTCACAATGTGGAAAAATCGCGTCGTAAATTTTTATCCATTGAAAATCAGCTACGACAAATGCCATCCTGGCCACCGATCAGTCCAATGTTTGGCAATGATCCGAATAGCGGCGGTGGTGGCGATGGATTGGCATCAACGCCCACATCACCGGTGGCCACGGTTACAAACAGTGAAGAGGATCATCAATCGCCGAAATCATTTACCGAAATATGCGTTGAAGCTGACTCTATGACACTCGATAATTGCAACAGCGTGCTGAAGGGATTCTTTGATCATTTGGATAGTGAAAGTGATAACGGTGGTCACGATGACGACGATGATGATGATGTATTGAGCAGCGACAGTGAATCGGAAGTTATACAATCGAACGGTACAATGCCACCGAGAGCAATGTCCGAAACGAATGTAATTGATAACAGTGATAAGGATGATTTACGCTCACCGTCGCTAACCAGTAATGGCAATGCCACTGATCTCAACTGATTCACCGATTTTCCTAACGAATAACAGTCATTCAACGGCGGTCACAGTAACAACAGCAACGTCGCCACCGTCACCAATGGCAGTCAACACCGGCGCCACCAAACCGTTCAAAAAACACATTCAAATCAACCATTGCGATAACTTAACGAATAGCACACAAATCAATCAAATTCTCGCAACATCGAATAGCTGAAATTTACTGCAACTGTTGCACTACATTATTTGATACTAGTTTCTAAGCAAACCAATTGTAACCGATCGGCTGTCTGCTCGATCGATCGATCGATCGTTCGTTCGCTCGCTCGCTCGTGCAAGCTCAGCGCGTCACTCTTGTTATACTTCCGATAAAAATAATGTAAATGTGACACACAAACACGTCAACCGAACAAAAAAAAACATGTATTAATCCAAACAGCAACAACAACCAACCGAGATATAAGCCAATCGATGTGCACTTAGATAAAAAAAAAGAAAAAACAAATGAAACAAAGAAATTATTCTGAACGAATTTATTGTTCGCAGTTCAAATGATTTTTTTAATTGGTTTCGTTCTTAACAATTTTTGTTTTTTATGTTCGTACAAGACAACGGATTTCGATTAAAAACTGAAGCGTTAGCGTTTGAATCATACACATGCGAAACAATATTGTCCAAAAAAAATCAAATCGCTTACGAACACAAATTCGACTCATGTTTTTACCGCGCCGTTTTCGATTTTTGATTTAATTGAGAAACACATTGTACTTATTATGTATTTGTAATGTATAAGAATCGACATTGTCAAAGAAAAAAAAACAAACAAACCAACAACCAAACCATATATGAAAACGGTGACTTAGTCGAAGACATAAAAAATGGCGGAATAAAAACCAAAATCATCCCGAAAATAAAATTGTACCAATAACCCACCCGAAAATGCCGAAGTGAAAAAAAAACAATAAGAGAAAAATCAATCGATTTTATCCAAGATGAAGCAGAGATAAACCAGTCCCATAATTATTGATGATGATTAATGGAAAAAAAATCATGTTGCATAATTCCGTTTTATTTTCGATAGTGAAGAGAAATGTGAGATAAAAAAAGAAAGTGGAGAGATGTTGTTAAGTTAGCGAAACAGGCAGAAATCATGTTTAGAAAAAAAAAACGAATTAATTCTTGAGTTGTGCAGGGATGGAAAACCTGTTTATTACCATTGTTTATATATATATATTATTTTTTTCAATTTTAGACATTTATTTAGTTTGTCTTAAAAATTGTGAGAGGAGTTGCGATCATGCACGCAGCGTCATTACGCTTTGAGCGTACTCCTTTTCGTCAGATGTATTAGACTCTTTTTTTGTCTTTTTAGCAATTTTATGTCATTTTTATTTATCCAATTTATAGACATTTTGAACATATTGAGGCACACACAGTTTTTTTTTTGTTGCATTATTATTTAACAAACAGGATTGTATTTCATTTTGATTCTTTTCGATTTTTTTTTAAATATAATTGTTGAATATCTTCCAATTCTATTTTGTTTGTTTAAATCTCGATCTCTTGTCATTGTTTTCTTATTTGTTGAAATGTCAAATGGAAAGCCCATGCAAAGATTGTATTCCATTTTGTTTTCACACGGGCACAATTGACAAACCAAAATTGAACTTTGTAAAATTCGTTTTTGTTTTTAATAGAGATCAACAACGATGAGAGGAACAAAACAAAAAATACAAACACACACATACACAGATTTGAATGATTAACCAATTTATTATTGTTTATCCCGTTTTAAAACTGTAAATAATGTTCACAAAATAGATGCAAACTGGCCAAAAATAAAATCTGAATTCGAATTTCATTTCATTAGAACTTTTTGCATAGAATTTTACAAGCTTGAAAACAAAACGGATGTCCATCTGTGTACTTTTCAATACATTTCGGTTTAGTTGCTTGAACTGCATACCCAACAGTTTCAACGAATGGAAGACAACGACGTGCACAGCATTTGCGGTATCAAAGGTGATGATTTATTGAAAAATATGGTAAGGGATAAAGTGATTTGTTAGAGTTCATTTCAATTGGTTTGATTTATACCCATGTCTGTGGGTGTTTGATTCCTCCACCATAGAAATTCTAACACGCAAATCTGTCCCTTCAAAATATTGTTATATTTTTCGAAACGTTGCGATACACATACGAAAAGTTCATCAAAACTGAAAAGAAAATTCTATTGCACCATGCCCTTGTCAGGCGTCAGTTGCAAAGTGCCCAAATGCACGTGAACCATTAAATACAATTCAAAAGGAAAAAAAATCACAATTTTCATATTATTTTCAATTGTTTATTATTGCAAATTATTTGCATTTATAAAAAGTATGAAAATCAAAGTGCCCGAAGAAAAAACCTTGGTTAAGATGAAATAGCATGTTGCAAAAGTGCCTCACTGTCATTTTGTATGAAAATTCTACAAAACGATTTGAGCGCTGTTCGTATGATTACATGACGGCTTTCATTTGAACTAATGTGAGGTACATTTCAAAAGTAAATCGCAACATGCTATTTATCTGAATTTAAATGAAATACAATATGATATATTATATGATTCGATAAAAAAAAATCCCCGATAAAATTCCAAAGTAAAAGTGTGGAATAGATTTGTTCATTGTTCCAAGTGCGCTTTCAATTTGTCATAGCCTTGCTCCTTTTCGGTTTGTTTTGAAACGGCGTAGCCAAAGTCATCAAAATGTGTTGCAACAAAATGAAGATAATCATTGATGATCTTTCGAATGGCTAACTTTTCATGTTGTTGTACAGTCATATATTTCACCGGGATGTCCTCTTGTGGCTCGCGGAGTATTCCAATTCGTTGGTAACGTCCATCCTTTTTCTCCAACAAAATATCAACCAATTGTTTCATGCGTTCCAAGTCCACCCGGGTATATCCATGTTTGTCATCATGTCTATCATCATGGTGTTGCAGTCTTAACTCTAATTCTCTTTTTGCCGATTCTAAGCGGGTGCCAATCTCCTCAATATGTAATTTCTCAGTATGCCAATCATACGAATCAGTTTTCTTGCATTGAAATTGACCTCTAACTTTGGTGACAACCACGGCGATCGCATCACGATACTTGTCAATGTTTTTGATCAAGTCGGTTAAACGGTGTACAAACTCCAAAAACGTTTCCATTTGTTCAGTTGGATCAAGGATACTTTCCGAAACTGTAAACACAAACTTGACTGCTTTCATTGATTTGGCGAATATTTTCAAGAAATGAGACGCCAAAATGTCATGCTCAACCAATTCGGCATCTGGTCCAGTTGCAAACTCGAATCCAGTCCAGTCGTAGTATGTTGTGTCACTGCTTTCGTCAACCAATAACATGGGAATTCTTTGTTTACGATCAATCCCGGTGGCAATGCAATTATTCTGATCGGTAAAGTGGAATGATCCATTTGGCTTTTGAATTCCGTCCATGTCGCCATCGGTTAGTAATAGTGAAAGTGTAGTTTTGCCTGATCGATCATTTCCCATTATGATAACTGCTTCGTTCTCAGGTCCCATTTCCAAATTTCCCTCTTGCTCTTGAATATACTCAAGCCAACGATTAAGTCTTGCATCTTCAGGTGGGCTTTTAATAACGTTTGCCTTCGAAGATAGCAGCGCAAATGACAATACAGCAAAGCACAAAGTTACGAATTTAAATGACTTCATTTTCTCACGGTTTCGTTTGGTTTGCCAGAAATTTGTAATTCTGAATAAATTGCTCCGTATAAATCTAGCCCTTTATATATGCAAATTTCAGACGATATCAAATTATTCCCGAAACTAATAATAAAATGTCTGATAAATTATCTAGAATTAATCGAAAGGTATTTCGCGTTCATCACTTATTTACCCGAATCATATCTGATTGCCAAATTGAATATTCATTTGATTTCGACAACTTTTATCTAATCACCGATGGCGAGCAATATTTCAATCAAAGCTACCAATTATTATTATTGAATAATAGCAATGCAAATTGAAATCGGCTTTTTGTTCATGGAAAATGAAAATTAATGCCATAATGAATTGCCGCTATCCAACACATTTTATTCCGTGGATCTGATTTTTTCCTAGGGGAATATCACGCTTAGATTATTTCCAATATTTCAAAAAAATTCAATATATCTCTAAGAATCTGTCGTATGAAATATGGTGGATATTGGTGAATACGGCGGAATATTGTGGATATTTGTGATTATAAATGATATTTAAATGTATCTATTTGGATTCAATGCCAAAAATCCCAAATATCTCTAAAATCCACAAAAATCTGATTTATTTATTCGGAATATTCGAAAATATGTCATACTATTGATGTTATTTCAAAGATCTCACAAGATTCAGGAGCGTGATATTCCCCTAGATTTTTTCCATTCTATTTTCTACATCATGGATTAATTTAACGGGCTGCTCTTGCCGTTTTGGGCTACTCTAAATCCCGAATGGGCTGCCCTAAAAACCAAATCGGGCTGTTAAAAAAAATAAATATTTCTGTGTTATTTCAACACAGAAAACCACGAATGATGAATTTGTTTATATTAGAAAGATTAAATTGAAAGTCTGAGTTGGAAAACAATACATAAGTATTTTCGAACTTTTCTTAAATGTAACATGTCCATGCAAAAACTTATGGCTTTTATTTTGGTTTTTGATCCCAACTGTTCAATTAATTTCGCTCTTGTTTGAGTTTATTCTGATAAAAAAAATTGTATACACATTACACAACTGTTGATCATTATTGATGACACCAGACAATATATTGAGATAATTTCAGCTAGCTATCTGAACGCTTTGAAGCTGATTCAGCCGCTAAATTCAATGCGTTACGTTTTTTCAACGCATTTGCAGTACAAAAATGTACATCACAATGGGACGCTAAGATGAAATCTCATCTCAGATTTCATATCTCATCTCAGTGCCGGAATTCTACGACACTTTTGTCGAATCCGAATCAGAATCGGAATCTTGCCACAAAAAACAATGAAATTTATTCTTCTTAAATCACCGTTCCAACTTGGAGTGATTAGTTCTTTTTCATATTCGCAAGTAGAACCGACTACTTCACAGTTCCAAAATATTTCCCTGGGAAAAATCGATGAGCCAGAATATGATCCAAAATACGCAAATTACATCCATTCTTATAGTGTTCAGCAAGCTGATGGTTCACGGCGTTTTTTCTATTGCAAATTGTGCAATAAATACCCCGAAATCTCCCGTAAATTTCAAGTTTTTTTTCAATGGGCTGCTCTTAATTATTCTTAAATTAATCCATGTTCTACATCGAATAATAAATAACGAAATAAAGACGTAGTGTTTATCGATGTTATTGATACAATTCAATCAATTACAAAATTATTATTTGGATATTTCC